>NC_089580.1:86486191-86786191 GCF_019320115.1 Miscanthus floridulus | reverse complement strand
ACGGTTGTTGGAGATGAGGCGGTTCTAGGAGCGATAGACACATTTGTAGCACAACAAGGAGCAGACGGGGAGGCATCAGAGGATTTCTAGAACAACATCCTCTGTGAGGCTGGCTAGTGCGTTCCTGTTGTTGGGGGCCGCCTCCATTCCAAAGAGCCTACGATCATGACTGTGTAGTAGGATGAGAGCTTCCTTAGGAATGAAATCACTAAAGAGGAAAATAATCTAACAAAGATCCATTAGTGCAGTGCAAAAGCATTACCCTTGCCTTTAGATCTGGTGGCGGTAGGGCACGAGGTGTGCAATGGTTCACACAAATTGTGAGAGGAAGAATGCGCCAGCCATGCGGGAGGTGGCAGTGGCGCTACGCGAGGTGTGCAATGGTTCACATAAACTAGGGAGAGAGGAACAATGTGCCAACCTTGAAGATGGAGATGTGGAATGGTGATGCAACTATGTGTGTGGGTAGTTGGGAAAAAAACTCGCTCAATTTACTATCCCCGATAGACCAAATGGTCGTGTAGGGCCGACGGCCAAAATGCCTATCTAGTCGGCTCAACTTTTCATGCGATGGAGAATATACCACTACCAGCATCTATTGTTAACCCATGGGTGGTAGAAGTTTCCAACTACTGGTTTCCTTCCTCAGGAGGCCTCGCTATCGGTCCAACCGACGGTGGAAGCATAACACAGTCGCTTCTATAGCTACGGCAGTGAAAGTGATGATAGTGATAAGTCAATCTGTAGTAGTGAGTGTTTCATCTAACTATTGCGTAAGTAGATCTGGATGTTGCAAGCATTTGTTTCAAGTGTTTCAGGTGTTTGATACGTATGTTGCAATTGTTTTCATCTAGATGTTGCATATGTTTTACAATTGCTACACACATGTTTTTAGGTGTTTTAGGTGTTTTTGTAAGTGTTTTAGACATATGTTGCAAGTGTTTCAGCTATTTTAGATGTATGTTGCAAGTGTTTTATCTAGATGTTTCAAAAGTAGATTGGGATGCTCTATATGTTGCAATCTACCCACCTACCACAACCTCCTATTGTAGTTGCTGGGCATCGTGCATGCGTGTGGGGGAGCGTCTCCTATTGCAGTTGCTAGGGCATCGTGCATACATGTGGGGGAGTGAAGGGATGGAGCACTGCTCCATGGCACATGGGGGAAGCAGAGGGAGATGTTGGCAGGGGCGCATGCGGTCCACATGTGCACATGGAAGCAGGACAACAGCATTGGAGCAACAGGCGCAGAGGGGAGCAACACGATAGGGAAGTGCTTGGAGCAGGTGGGGAGGGGAGGGGCACAGGAAGCAGGAAGCACTGATGTTGGGGGTAGGACCGGCCTCTGGGCACCCTAGTGGGGTCTTGGAATGTCGCCCTGCCTTTGCAAATGGAAATGCACCGAGCATTTTCGCTCGGGCAAAATGCCTAGGGCGCATAAGCAGTGGGGCGAGGCTCCATGCTATGGGGCTCTCTCCACTCGAGCATGGTGACAGCGGTAGAAATGATGCCCTTTTGCAAATGTCACCCATGGTCCACGATAAAGTCATCCATTTCGCTTTAGCGAATTGGGCAACGATAACATCGGGTGGAGAGCCACCTTTTCATCTTAACGAGAGGGGCGTCGTGCTCAGGGTGAGCGTGGAGTGGGATGTCAAATCATTTTGAGCTATTCGTTGGACGAATAGTCTTTGGTGATCCATGAATTGGTTTTGTAGGTCTTGCTAGAGGAGTAGCCAGCCATCGTCATAGTGTTGATAGCCTCAGCTTGCCGGGGCCCACACTGTCGACCAAGGGGTGACACAAGGCGAGGCTGGTCAGGACCCCCGGTGCCAGCATTGCCTAAGGCGGGTGTAAACTCTGAATGGCGGACAAGCCCATGGTTTCGGGGAATTTCCCCCTGAATGTGTAGTGTTTGGAGGGGCATTCTTGTCCGGTAAAAAGCCTATGGGCATGTATAAATAACCCCCATCGAGGGAGTGTAAAAGAGGGAGGAATAAGATCAATAAAATTGTCCATTCTCATTTCGCATACACTTTCCTCTTGCTTCCTTTCATATCTGAGTTCACTCATGCGACGATCCAGTGTTCATGGGTTTGGTGCATTGAACAACATTGGCGCCCACCATGGTTGTCGCTCGAGCTTATCATGCCACAAAAAAACAAAGCAGCCAAAGCCACCGGTGGACAAGGTAGAAGCATCCAAGGCAACAACTTTCAGCAGTTGCAGAGATAGCCATGCGAGATGGTATGGCAACTGACAGAACCACTAGCTCCCTAGGCGGTGGGAGACAGCACGGTGCCTCCTCTCGGTCGACAAGAGACATCTAAAGGAGTGGTTTAGGAAGTCTAGCTCGATCAAGATGGAAATGAAGTACCAGAAGAAGATGAGGATGGCGAAATCACCGAATAGGGCAAAAGATTTGAAAAAGCTAGACCAGTATCAATAGGACATCCTTAGGCTATAGCACGAAAAGGAACAGTTGATGAGATAGGCAGCACCTTGAAACATCATAGAGCAAACACAGCGAGCAATTAGGCAAGCTAAGACCGAAAGAGAAAGGCTGATACGAGAGATCTAGGGGTTGCACGGAGCAGCGGCAGGTGGAGGCATCAGATGGGGAGGTAGAAACAAAATAATACCAGACACCATTCTACTAGATGAAGATGAAGAAGCATACGATTCCACCTCGCCCTTATCAAAGGAGCTCTAGTTGCAACCGTGGCCCCTGGGCTACAAGTCGCGCATCCTAGTCTTCAACAGAAAAACAAATGACAAAATATTCATCTTAGGTTATGAAATTGACGTCACCTCAACAAGGAGAGGATGCTTAGACTCTCGCCAAATCACTAATTATGGCACTCGAAGATATCACCCATGATTGGTACACATCACTGAAGCCCCTCTCCATCCACTCATGGAGCCAGGTCAAAGCGAAACTCTTATCCACATTCCAAGGATATCACCCAAGAACAAAAACCACAAGGGACTTGTTAAATTATATATAGCAAGATGATAGTCCTTGTTTGATTATCTAGAGAGACTCATTCAAATCAAAGCACAAGTGCCGAATGCACCGGAAGAGACGGTGATAGCAGCAGTTGTCGAAGGGTTGGCCATAGGCCAGTGTGCAGTGCATTTTGCCAAAAATTACCTCACAACTATCAAAGAACTATTTGAGATAATGAGGCAATATGCTAGGTCAGATGACAACCTAAAGAAGCAAAAGGCAACATGCAACTTGTGGAGGCAAGAAGGTAGGGCCCCTAGGCCAGCACCAACCCTAGGGTAAT
Source organism: Miscanthus floridulus (assembly GCF_019320115.1). Classification (NCBI taxonomy): domain Eukaryota; kingdom Viridiplantae; phylum Streptophyta; class Magnoliopsida; order Poales; family Poaceae; genus Miscanthus; species Miscanthus floridulus. The sequence goes on along the minus strand of NC_089580.1, from coordinate 86,782,898 downwards.
GAAACATGAGACCATTTCACGCAATCAACAATTTGCAAGAATAGCCAGAGCATAGTCCAATAGAGCAAGGTTTCTTTGGGCCGCTGTCAAACCAGCAATATAGAAGCTTTGACCAAGCTCCATGTAGCAGGCGTGGGGGATGAGACCCCCGCAGTGGATGTGATGGCATAGGAAGGGGAAGAATCTAGAGGACACCTTATTGCGCTGTGTGTGGCGAAAATGTGGGTCATTTCACAAAAGACTGCAAATACAACAAAATGGCCAGAGAGCTAAAGGAGAAAGATGAAGCCACGAAAAGCAGCGAAACATCCAACCATGTTTTCCATAACACCAGCCACGAAATGGTAAACAATATGGGTTACGGCAACCCATACATGGCGATAGGTAGCTATGCTCCTCTGCACCCTAGATTTTAGCACAGGCATAACCATCATCCGTATATTTGGCAGCAACCGGCATTCTCAGTGTATCATCATTTCGCATAGCATCTAGGGCATTCAGCCGCTGTATCTTCACTAGCTCAGCAAGAGCAGCAGCAATCAAGCCAACCTCAGCCCGCATAGCAAGAAAATGCCCAAGTGCATCAGGCCGTAAACAACATCTTACCCCTCCCAAGGCCACATATTCGCAATCACCGATGGATCAAACAAGAGCATGAAAACAAGAGGGCCAGAAAGGACTATGAAAGAAGAGTCCACACCATTTCACCAAGAGTACCGATCAATAGGCTAGCTTGGTCCATGGTGCCAATTACCTTCGACAAAAGTGACTTCCAAGTGTGAGATTTCCCACGCACAAATGCTTTTGTAGAGACAGTTAACATAGCTGGGTTTACTATACACAACATCCTCATAGACAACGGAAGCTCCGCCGACATTCTCTTCATCAAACCTTTTGAACAAATGAACCTTGATAGGTGAACACTAGAACTAGTCGGGAACTCATTGTTTGGCTTTGGCGGAAAGAAGATAGACACTTTGGGGAAGAAAGCAATCCTAGTCTCTTTTGCAGAAGGCAAAAAAGTCTACACTGTGACAATAATTTTTGACATAGTCAACATGGATTATCTGTATATTGCCATCTTCGGCAGAGGAGTCCTTAGCAAATTTGAAATGGTCATAAAGCAAAGCTACTTATGCATGAAAATGCCATCCCCTTTTGGGATAATTATAGTACACAGAGATCAAGAGGCGTCTAGGCAAATAGAAGGCAAACCAATTCTAGGATACAACCTCATAAACGTAATAGCGAAGAAACTGCCTATGGAAGAAACAAATAGTGAAAAGGCAGTTGGGCCAAGGGCAGAAGCTACTGAGGACACTCAAAAAGCCCCTTTATCACAAATGGTGCCAGAAAAGTGTGTGCGCATAGGTTCTGATCTCACAACAGATGAGAAAGACAGCCTGATAGCTTTTCTTCATGAGAATCAGGACGTATTCGCCTGGTCGGCAAAAGATTTGCAAGGCATTAGTCATGACCTCGCTTAGCACAACCTAAATGTAGTGAAAGGGGCAAAGCCAAGAAAGGAAAAAGCTGAGGAAGATGTCTGCAGAAAGAGCAGAAATGGCAAAAGCAGAAGTACAGAGACTACACGATGCTAGCGTCATCAGACTGGTGCAATATCTGAAATGGCTGGCTAATGTAGTAATGGTCAGGAAGAAAAATAGGAAATTGTGAATGTGCATTGATTTCACTAATTTGAACAATGTTGCCCAAAAGATCCATACCCGCTTCTAAGAATTATCAAGTTAGTCGACATCATTGCTGGGTGCGAGGTGATGAGTCTGCTAGACCGCTTGTCGGGGTATCATCAAATCTGGTTGAACCCCAATGACGAAGAGAAAACAAGCTTCATCACCCTAGGTGGAACTTACTGTTACCAATGGATGCCTGAGGGATTGTGAAATGTAGGCCCCACATTTTCTAGAATGTCTAATAGAGTTTTCGACAAGCAAAAAGGCAAAATCCTAGTGGCTTATGTCGATGACATTGTGGTCAAGAGCGATAAGAAGGAGACCCACATTCAGGACCTCCAAGAAACATTTAAGAACCTAAGAAAGAGCGGCCTCAAGTTAAACCTAGACAAATGCATATTCAGCATCAAAAAAGGAAAATTGCTCGGTTGTTTAGTATTAGCGAGAGGAATCGAGGCAAACCCCAAGAAGATATCAGCGATAATCAACATGAAGCCACCTACAAGCAGGAAGCAGGTGCAGAAGCTCACTAGAAGGTTAGCAGCACTAAATAGGTTCATCTCAAGATCAACCAAAAAGGGTTTACCGTTCTTCAGAACCCTTCGAAGCTTAGATCATTTCGAATGGGGTCTTGAGCAGCAGCAAGCTTTCGACAAGCTCAAAACCTACTTGACCAAATTAACGATGTTGTCCAAGCCTTCACCAACTACAACACTGCTGCTATATCTAGCAGCATCGCCCACAACTGTTAGCATGGTCTTAGTTGAAGAGAAGGAGCATGAAAACAAGATGAAGCAGTTCCTAGTATACTTCATATCAGAGGCTTTATTAGGAGCAAGAGGCTTTATCAGGAGCAAAGCTCAACTATTCCAAACTAGAGAAAATAGCATACACAGTGGTCATGGCATTGAGGAAGCTAAAGCACTATTTTCAAGCTCATCGCATCAAAGTCCTCTCAGCGCAGCCGCTAGAAGCGCTATTTTGCAATAGGGAAGCCATTGGAAGGATAAAAAATGGGCCACTGAGCTAAACGAATTTGTAGATGATTTTGAACATAGATCTACAATCAAGTCACAAGCACTCGTGGACTTCATCGCGGATTGGACCCTAGCAGCTTTTGACACCACACTACAATACGAAGAACCAACCTGGGGAATGGTTGGCGCTGGTATAGCAACAATATTAATGCCACCGAAAGGTCCAAAGCTTCGCTACGCAGCCAGGCTATAATTTCTCACAACCAACAATATTGCCGAATACGAGGTAGTGCCTTATGGTTGTGAAAGCTCAGAGCCTAGGGGTCAGAAGATGTATAGTTAGGTCAGACTCCCAGGTGGTAGTGGGGCATGTTGAGAAAGAATTCACCACAAAAGAACCCAAGTTAATCAAGTACTTGGCAGCAGTAAGAAGAATGGAGAAACATTTTGCTGGTTTCACTTTTCACCACATTCCAAGAAGCGGAAACATTGAGGCTGATGAGTTAGCAAAAGTAGCTCCACGAAGAGCGTCGATGCCAGCTGACGTATTCTATCAGGAGCTGTCAGTCAAAGCCATACGAGAAGAGGAGGAACAGCCCTGCAGTGTGCATGCCATCGCAACCAAGGACTGGAGATCACCAATATTTACATACCTCAATGGAACCTATGAGCCATAGAGCAAACATGAAATAGATAGAATGAACTCTAGGACGAAACAATATTCCATCATAGCGGACAGAGCTATATAAAAGTGGAATCATTGCGCCAATGTTGAAATGTATAAGCAGAGAATAGAGAATCCAACTGCTAAGTGAGATGAGACAAGGTTTCTAATGGCCAATAGCGGCAGAAGACGCAAAAGAGTTGGTCCATAGTTGCAAAGGCTGCTAGATGTTCGCTAAAAAGCAAAAAGCTCTAGCTTACCTGACCAAGTCAATCTCTCCAACATGGCCATTGTAGAGATGGGGAGTTGACATAGAGGGGCCATTGCCAGTAGCACCCAGGAATCTGCGTTTCGCTATAGTAGCCCTAGAATATTTCGCAAAATGGATCGAAGCCAAGGCACTAGCGAAGATTGTAACACCCTAGGTGTTAAGCATGCATTTTGCATGAGCACAAGCATCATTGATCATATATGAGCATGAGCATCTCAAATATTATCTCTATGTTTGCTTATATTGCATGTGTTGTCACTAAGATGCTTTACATATGCTAGGGTTTACATGTAACCAATGTATAAAATGTTTGTGGGACCCTAGGTGTACCTTAAACATGTTTAGAATGTCTTATGGAACAACTTTTGTATTCATGACTTGGACGAAATTTGGCCTCTAAGTCAGGGTCATAGTGTAACTTACCATTTTCAAGTTGTATGTTTGACCTAAGTTGAACTATAGCATACAGTGTTTGAATGGTAGTGCACCCATAAGCAAAGTTGTAGTACTTGATTAGAGCAACAACTTTTATTTTTGGGTCAAGGTCTAATTTAGTGCCTAACATGGTCAAATAGAGCTCACAAGAATCAACAATGTACTATTTTTGGAACTTAGAATTTTTTCTAAGTCAAATTGATTGTTCAGTTTCGATGTGCCTGACTTTGAGATGATTTAACTTCCTAACCTTTGTGACTTAGAAGATGGTTTCTAAAGAAATATTGTAGCCCATACATAGCTCTACAAAGTTTGTTTTAACATCTTGCACCAATTCACCATGGATTAAGCGCTTAACCATCCTCATTTCGCACTGTCAGTCACACTATCGTGCTCTGATGGCCGTGGCACCACGCCATGGGTGGCTGACCGCGTCAGGCCACGGATGCCACATGGTGGCCATACACCACCGATGGCCTAGCCGCTCAGGCCACGATGGGCACATAAGCACCCCATGCTCATTTTTCACCCCCACGCCCTCACTCACTCTCTACTTCCCTGCTCCGCCTCACTAAAGCACAACACTGAGCTTGCCATTGCTGCCACCATACTCTGCCATAGTCGCTCATCATTTTCACTACACCATTGTCTGATTAAGTTTGCTAGCAAGTCTACCATAGTCACCTCTTCCTCACCGACCCTTTGCTTCACCTTATTGCGCCTAGGGTAAGGCCATATTTTGTTTTCCGCTACCGGGTGACCTCATCGGAGCGCCGCTGCGTGCTTGGCTCACTATGGCCTGTGCCTGTTCACTTCACCCCATTCTTTTTTTCACTGGTCCTAGCACTGTCACTAGGTCATAGCAGCTTTGGTCACGTCTAGGTTAGATGCTACCAAGCAAGCGCATGGGAACACGCCACGTTGGTCCCGCCTGTGGTCGCCATGGCAGGGAAGCTTGCCACTGCTGAGCTGGCCTATCGGCTTCCTCCTCTCTTGTGCGCCTTAGGTAGAGTAGACCTAACCCTAGCTAATGGCATGACGGAGACCTCTATCTCAGCCGCTGTCTTGCTAGAACGCCATGAGCACCGCCGTGCTTTGTGCGCTGCCGCAGTGGCATGCAAGTGGGTGGAGCTCACCGTCACATCGCCGGATCTCTAACCACCCTAACTAGCTCCATTTAGGCACCACATCACTATAGAGCTCATCACCAGAGCGAAATGGTAGCTAGAGACCACCGGCATACCACCGTGCACCCTCTGCCATCTACCAATGCCGCTAGGCGAGCATTCTTTCGGTGAACTTCTGACCAAACCGAGGGTACCCCTAGGTGTGAAAGGTCATAGGGAGTGCAGTGGTGGTGACCTCACCGCTGGTGACTTCGCCGTCGACGAGCAGTGGCTAGTCAAATGCTGGCTCTGCTTCCGTTCATCTGACAGGTGGGGTTCATTGACCTATGGGTCCCACATGTCAACGACTGTCACTTTAGGTTTTATTTATTTCTTTTCTAGAATTTTATGCTAACTTTGGAAAATCATATCTAGAGTGAGAAATGTCTAATTTTGGTGAACCAAATTTTGTTGGATTCCTCATGAAGTGTAGTATTTTATAAAAATATGAAATGCATTGTTTCTGGTATTTTTCAAGGTCAATAAAATGTAGCTAGATAAGTGCTTTTTGAGTGTTTGCAATCTTATAAAATGTATAACTTGAGCTAGGAAAGTGATAAAATTATGATTCCAATTTTGTTGATCTTGTGTTAACATGCGCTAGCTAGGAAAAATACTAAACTTGTAGTACAATTGATTAGAGTAGGGTCTTTCTATTTATCTATTAATAAATGGTGATTAAAATGTATTTAAATAAGTGCTTTGTGAATGTTAGTAATCTTGTAAAATAGATATCTTGAGCTAAGTATGGTCTTTCTATTTATTTAGTAATAAATGGTATTTTCTGAGGAAAATTATATGGATAAAAATATGTAACATATTGATATGCAAATTTTTGTATAGTAGTATGGCACTAGTATGAAGCTAAGAAAAATATAAAATCTGTTGTTTGACACTTTTCTATCGGGTTAACTATCTTCACTAAAATAAACCTTGCTAGCTTGTCATTTTTGTAGAGGATGTTATACATATTCAAATGGTATGAAATTTTTATGGTAGTCTATTTGGAGCACTTGGAAGCCACGGTAATTTTTGAGAATTTATTATGCACATTTATTATATGTTTGTTATTTCACCTAATTATCTAATTAAATTAATAAAGGCATTTAAATAAATAAATTGGGCTTGACCATTATGTTTTTTTTGAGTGTATTTGATATTCCTGAACTGTTGGTATAGTTGGTGATATCCAATTTTGAATACTTATATGCGGTAAAAATATTATTGCTCTATAATTCAATTTAAAGGTGTTTTCGGACAGATTCTGTTGTTGCGTATTTTGCATGGTCAAAATGAAGTTTACTGTAAAAATGGTTAATAACAAAAGTTGTAGGGGACTTCTTCATCTATCTTGATTCAAAATTTCAGGGCAATAGGCCAAATGGTTTAGGAGTTATAGCTATTTAAAGTTGGTCTCCCGAAATGCTTATTCTCTAGAATTTCTGGACAGAGCTGGAAAGATTGCCTGTTTTGGTTAGGATAGAGTTTGAATTAGATTTTGGTGATTAAATAAGAAGTTGTAGGAAATTTATAAGATTTCCAGAAAGTCCAAGATTATAGTATTTGGATAAGTAGAACTACAGTTATGATTTAAACTTTTAACTGTGGTGTGTGTAGATCAGAAATTGTCTTGTGATGAATATTGAAAATGGATAGAGATGAGTTATGCACCTACTCAGTAAACAAGGAGTTAGCATTGTTATCATTGTATAACTTAATTTCATTATTGCATCATGTACATTCCCATGTCACATCATCCATGATCCTTCTTATGCATTCATGGAACTTACTTATGCATATGCATGCAATAGGTGTAAGCCGAGGAGATCCCGTTGGTGGAACTCGACGCCGATCCACAAGAGGAGAGCCGAGAGGTGCAGCACTAGGAGATTCCAAGTGAAGGAGAGCTAGAAGCCGATCATCTTCTCGAGTGCCTAGATCATCAACCTGCCACATTCCGTGAAAGGCAAGCCCCGAAGCATTATAAGTCTCCCTATTTTATTAATGTCACCTAAGTTACTCATATTGATGCATTACATGGTAGGAGTTGTTTGGAAACACTTGCTGCACATTACCTTTCCTTGTCTAGAGATATCTACCCTAAATCCTATTTAAGTCTAGGAACACTCCTTATGCTTAGCTATGCTTAGACCGGTAGAAGTCGGGTGATTTCCTATCACCTATGAGCTATAGGCGATAACTTGACCACGGTTGGCTATATTGTGCTATCGTAGAACATAACCTAGTAATGTTGAATAATTGGAGACTGGGTTGAGTCTTATGTTGTGGTAATCATAGTGATTCCGTCTGTGTCATTTAAGGACCGATCGTTGGAGGTCATCTTGTCATGTTGAACGCATGCCTCTCACATAGCTGGCCGGATAAGTCATTCCGACCATGAAGCCGAGTAGCTCAACTTAGGCTTAGGGACATCCCTAGAGGCAGTAAGGATGTGTGGAGAGCCAATGGCATGAGTTCAAGGGTGGGTTTGAGTCCTGAGCCTCCTGACAGATTGGTTGTATCTTTGAGGGTGCGGCGCTGGTCTTACCTGCGATTGAACTTGAGTTGTACCAAAGGTGACCTAATGCAACCCCTGATGGGGGGGTGTATGGGTGTGTGTTAGGAATAATTCTCCAGCTGGATAGGAATCAATTTGAATTGCCGTCTCTCCTGGATAGTGAGAACTTGACAGGAGTACGCTTCATCATAGTAAATGATGGAAGTGTTGGCTATGAGATTATGAAAGAACTCAACTAGATATGGTTATTATTGTGTTGACTTAATGGTACCAACATGCTTGGCATAGGCTAGTTGCTAATCTAGTATGAGATAGGATTAATAACTGGTGATTGATAGTTTAACATATATTGGACAACTAATGCTTTTTATGCAAATAATGTCTACCAGCTCTACTTATAAAGCCTAGCATACTCCTTGGTGTCTTAGTATTTTAGTTGATGATGGGTAAGTCTAGCTGAGTACCTTCTCGTACTCAGGGTTTTATTCCCATTGTTGTAGATAACGTTTTGTACCATGGCTACTACAAGAACTACTTTGCTCTTGTAGTGGATGAGGAATAGGACCATGGGCATGGTCATTCTGTATATCATCTCACCTTGTGCTTTTGTTGGAGATGACTATGAAACTAGGCTATGTATCTAAACTACTAGTTAATGTCATTCTGAAGCTATGTTGCTTCTGCTACTTTCAAACTTGGTTTGTAATAACTATGTCAACTCCGATTACTATTTGTGAATTATGATGTAACATGTGACTAGTTATGTTGAATCATGTACGATCTTAGGCTTGTATGTTGGTTGAATCGAGATCCTTCATGATACCCGATGGACTACCAGATTTATATGGGCTCAAGTGTGATGGTTCGACTGCCTTGGTGGTTGCTATTGTACTTGTGCTCTTATAAATTGGATGGTTCTGTGACAAAGATCACATCAGGCACCTTAACCAGCTTCATGTGGCAAAGGATCATCTACCGTTTTCGGGGTACCGTCCTACATAATAGTCGATAATGGGAAGCAATTTGACTACACAGATTTCAGAAATTTTTGCAGTGAGCTAGGAATCAAACTAGCATTCGCCTTCGTTAACCACCCAGAAAGAAATGGAGCAGTCGAAAGGGCGAATGGCTTGATTTTCAATGCAGTTTCAAATGCACTATTTGACTCACCGAAAGGAAAATGGGTGTAAGAGATGATCACTTCTATCTAGGGTCATAACATCTCATGCACTCAAACAACAGGGTTCACTCCTTTTCGCCTTTGGTACGATGAAGAAGCAATCACACCAGAAGAGCTCAGACTAGGCTCTTTTTGGACTGAAATCGCAGTAACCACTCCAATACAGTGATATGTGGAACTCGAAGCAGTAGAAAATGCCAGCTTGCAGGCCACATCAAACCTTGACAAATATCACAAAGAAATAAAGACCTGTAGGGACAAGAAGGTCCTACAGAAGAACATCAACCTAGGCGACATGGTGCTCATTCATCATCCTAACAAATAGGGCAAGCTACAGTCCCAGTGGTATGACCCGTTCGTGGTGGCGAATATGGTCAAGCCAGAAGTTTATAGGCTACTCAACAAAGAAGGGGTCGAGAGAAGCCACACATGGAACGCAGACAACCTACGTCACTTCTACCCATAGCATTTTTGCCCCTAGAGGGTTGTAATTTTTCTTTTTGCCATTTTTTGTAAACATCAAAAAGGATTCACACTCTTTTTCCTCATAGGGGAAGCCTTTGTGAAAAGGCATGAGGTTTTTCAATGAGGCGATCCTTTGTACCCCGTTAAAACAATTTGAACTTACTTTTCCCCACACATGGTATAAAAATTGAATGTCGAAACAAAACATGACCTCGGCAAGCTCCGATTATCGATGAAGGTAAGCACCAAGTCAGGTTGCGCCATTGTGCACTCATGCGGAATGTCATGATAAAAAACTCAGCAACCAAGAAACAAGCCTAAGGGCTGCACAAACTCTTCGCATCACCAAAAAGGACTGAGCGAAAAATCAAAGGCCTTAGGCCATCAATATGTTCTGCCCCACCAAAAAGGAGTAGGAGCGAGCGTCAAAAAAGCCAAATAGGCATCGAAATGATTCGCACCGCCAAAAAGGAGGGCACGACGAATGTTCAAAGGCCTAAGAGCTATGAAGCAATAGTTACCACAAAAAGGAGTGGGAATGAGGGTCATAAGCTCGAGGGTGTAAAATCCTATTCGCAAAACCTGTAAAGAGGGCAAGTGAATGTAGGCAACACAAAAAACCAATAAAGCATTCGCCAAAACCTAGGCACAAAAGACAAACACAGCCAAGAGGAACAAAGGAGGCATTTACACAGCAAGTACAACAAAGGACAAATAGAGTTAAGAGAGGCACCCAACACCAGCGGTAAATGTCGCCACCCACTGTAACAACTAGAATTAACGACACCTGAGCCCCCCAAGAACCCTATAAATAAGATGCCTAGGGATCCTCAGACACTAGCCCAAGTCACAATATAGGATAGAGCATTAGGATAGCCACCCACGTCGTACAGAGCAGCTACGATAGCACGCTGAGGTGTTATTAGCGCATGGGGACAACTGAATGGGCTTGAGAGAGTATCAGGGATCTCGGCTATCGACTGAAATAGCGAGGTCCCAAGCATGGGACAAAAGGCTATACAAGCATAAAGTGGCCAATGGTGAAGTTTAGATGTTGCGACAAAACACGTAAAGATCAGGGCGCATACTGTCCAAAAGGAGCATGCGCCTGGTCATCGCTAGGCATGAAGCTAAAAGATGAGGTAATAGGATGTGGCCGCATCACTTCAACAAGCAAGCATAGAGGGATGTTGCAAGAAAAAAATGTAACATCCCCCATCCGATGAAACCACAGCTCCAAACCCCACATCTCTAAGAGACTGCATCCTTTTAGCAGCTTTGAGCTAGTAAGCGCGACACCACAATGCCACACATCAATTTAGCTAATTTGCACTGTAATAGTGCTGATTTGCTCTAACAAGTCAGCCATACAAGTGAGATGTTGTGAGCCAAGAAGAAGACAGAAAGATACTGATTGTGCATATATGCCAATACACCTAGCGTTGAAACAAGTGTAAAACACAAATTCAAAACCAATAAAAGTCGACAGTAAAGCAGCAAAAACATTAGCTTTCCACTTGCCCTAAAAGGTTGGGGGACAGCATATATTTGACTTAGTGATACGCCGAGGGGCTGGCAAAGAAGCCTCTCGAACGCTTGTGTCTTCGTGTATCCCCTCACCAAAATGTTGGGGGACGACGTCTATTCGACTTAGCAATACACTGAGGGGCTGGCGAATAAGCCTCTCAAACGTTTTTGTTTTTGCGCATCCCCTCACCATAAAAGGTTGGGGGATGGTGTCTATTCGACTTAGCAATACACCAAGGGGCTGGCAAACAAGCCTCCCAAACATTTGTGTCTTTGTGCATCCCCTCGCCTTAAAAGGTCGAGGGTATGACGTCTTTCCAATCAAGCAACACATCGAGAACGACATTACAAATATCACACATGCACAAACATTCCAACACAGCAACATAGCAGGCAAGATTACAAGCATTGCACAACGCCCACACACTAAACTACGCTCCGCCCCGTGCGGAGCAAAGATAAAAATTGTAGCAATGATTTTCCAAATCTAATGTCATCTATTCAGGCAGGCTCTTCTTTTGGATCTTTTAAATCAGACATTGAAGGCTCCCCGAGATCTCTCCTGAGTTGTTCACAATGGGCCTTTCGCTCCTCCAGAATGGCCTGATCAAACTCCAAATAGAAAAACCTATTAAGGACCCCTCTTTTCTAAGCATGTGGTAGAATCGAGACCTCAGAAAACCGGTCATACTAGAGCCCAAAAACTTCTCGTGATGGCGAGACCAGGAATAACTACCAACAGAAAAACCATTACAATATATCATTAAGGGATAAACTTCCACAGGTTGCACAGGCTCCACGTCAGGAGCCTGCACCCCAAAACCATAGTAGTTTAATCTCAAGTTTTTACATCAACATCCAACCAAAATTAACAGTTTTTAAATTGCCCAGAGCGGCGAGTCCTAATGTTCTACCCTATCTTGCCTGATGTTCTCGCCCAGACCGCCTTGGTTATCCTCCCATAGGGTCTCGGCAGTAGGGGTAGGTGGGGCATCCACATCGCCTCAGCCGCTCATGCCCACTACTTGCCACGCATTCCGCTCTGTAATAAATTTCTTTACCTTCTCCTTGATGGCTACACAGTCTTTGGGACTCTGTGAAAAGGATATCATGCACCTTAAGCCACTCACAGCTTTTCACAAAAGGAACCAGGCAGCGAAAGGTGAAAATTTTGAAAAGGAAGCTTACCTAGCCACAGCTCATCGTAGCCCTAAGTAGGGCGAGATCCCGGCCACTCGGATGCCAAAACCCATCAAAAAATCTTTGGGCCATGTCGTGCGCATGGTTAGGAGCATTCTAGTATGATGGGGGATCTTTTATCTCAACCTTCTCAAGGTGGTCGCACCCATAGTCTTCCAAGGCTTGGGCGAAGGTGTGTAGCGAAATGAAAGAAGCATATTCTGACCTGATGGCCATGTGCTCGCCCAAGGAGGTTAGCTCATTGGCCAGCTAGTCCAAAAAGTCAACCACAAGTGTGTCTCGAGGCATCTCGGTCTCCTCGCCCATGCTCTGGATCAAATCCTTATAAATATTCACAACTTTCTATGCATCCACTACAACCTTCTTGCGCTCGTCGTGCCTCTACTGACGGTATTCCTCAAAGTCCTTTTGCATCTTCTCGATCTGCTCCTCCAAAGTCTTGCGAGCCATCTCACTCTCTTTGACTAATTTCTTAGCTATTTCTAGCTCCTGCTTGAGGGCCTAGATCCTCTCGTCCTTAGCCGTTAGGTCTTTTTCTAGACCTTGATGAAAAGCCTACCCTTGGTGTTGGAGCCCCTGAGCCAGAAGCATAGCCTATAGTAAGTCAAAAGCGGCATATCAAACTACCATCAGGCAGGAAAAGAGCGATAAAAAGAATACAAGAAAGCACCCATCCACTTACGCTGGCTGCATGAAAGTTCATTGCCTCTGTAAGAGACAAATTGGATACTGTCAAAAGATCCCTCTCCACCTTAGGAGCCAAGAACGAGCCAGTGCATGCATCAGCAAAATGAGTTGCACTCTAGCTCGGCAGCAGACCAACCACCCGATGATCCACATTAGCGATCACCCACGAGTTTGATGAAGCCCCTAAAGAATGAGCAATCCAGTAAGTCTCCTTGGAATTCATTTCACCAGAGGAGCTCGACCCCAAATAAACCCACATATTGCCTATTGATGGTACATATCAACCATCATAATCTGTCAATATAATTTGAAATCATGCATGAAAATGATCACCAACATAGACTTAGGGGTTTAAACTGACAATTTTCACGAGTTTTGGTGAATCTATGTTTTTAGCAGGGTTTATCCAGAAAACCGTAAAGGAGGATCAAAACGTCAAATTAAGCCATGCTTATCTAACACGAAAACTACCCTAGAAGTTTCCAGAAGATTCAAGAAGGCACCACACCGAAGCGAAGGCCGAGGCGCTGCTGGGCTAGCCCCGCCTATAGGCCAACTGGCCCCTGGCCTGACCTATCAGCCTCTGCATCGCTACGTTGGTTTCCACCGCCTTAAGGATTGTATCTACGCCGTTTATTCAAGTCGGTTTGATCCGAGGGCTCAGAATTGTCGTTCTAGCCTATATATACCAGCCCCTGCCCCCCCTCCCTTGGCATCTGCCATAAGTCAAGAGTAGACTAGAAATTAGGGTTTCTAGAGAGAGGAGAATAGAGCTCCAATTCTTCAAAGTTCTAGTATAGGCTAGCTAGCAAGGTTCAAGTAGAATTTGGGCTATTGCTCAAGATTTTGGATTCGTCGTCTAGAGGCTAGTATATACATTGTATCCATCTTTATTTATGACTTTGTGCTACTTCAATATTATGTTGCTATTTATTATGTTCCTTGTTTATTCTAGTTATATACATGATATAATTATGATTGATGATGAATTTATGCATATGTTCACAAAGCGCTTAGCTCAATACTCGAGTGAGTTAAGTGGTCAACATTATGTAAGCGTGGTGCTTAAATATTGTTTACCTGTGGATGTATTCTACACTATGGGTCATGTGGTAGATCGCAGATGTGACACTCCCGTTGAGTCCTTTGTAGTCCACTCCACGTTTGTAGAGCAAGTAGAACCCGGTTGCGAAGGGAGTCAAGCTCTGTTCTTGATCTTCCTTTGTAATGTTCCTTATGCATAGATCAAAAGTAAATTATGTTATAGATGAGAGTGTATATACTTGGGTGTACAAAATACTTAGTAAATAAGGAATGACTTAGGAATCTTTCGCTCTTAATTAATCTCCTGCTTAGCTATACTACATTTATGAGTATCTATTTCTATCTCTGGAATACTATCAATACCTTACACTTATCATTCATTGATCACTTGACTTACCCCTGCAATAGCATGAGAGTGATGATCTTATCATAAGTATACATATTTGATAATATCTCTATGCCAACTCCATAGCTCCCCCTATGGATAAAATATAAATAACGATACCTGATATACTCCTAGGTGAAATGCTACAATGGTATATTATCTGTGTGCTTGTGGAAACTTAATATATAAATCTACAAGTGTTCTTAATAATTACCAACAACGCATTTCTGGCATCATGCTAGGGATGACAACTTAGTAAAGAGTGATGCTAAGAAATGTCAACAAGCATTTATGGCACCATTGCCGGGGAGGGGCACATGGCTATAGATAATTGATCAAATAAATACTTATTGATGAAATCATAACACCTCTGCTTTAGCAGGCTTACCCTTGTTTGTCTTTGTTCATATCTTATACAAGGTATTGCAGGATTGGTTGTGATTCACCAACAATATGCATCAATCAGAATCAACCCAATCAAGAGGAAGCTCCGCACTAGTTTCTGAAGCTATGGCTAAAAAGACTCTGCGTGAATTCTCTGCTCCAAGCATCGAGAATATCCACACTGGAGCAACACTCAAAACCAACAACCTTGAGTTCAAGCTCAAGCCAAGCCTCATCAACATGGTGCAAGCTACTCCATTCAGTGGAAAGGCACATGAAGATGCTAGTGCTCATCTTCAGAATTTCCTAGAGATAAGCAGCACAATCACCATCAAAGACATTGCCCAAGACATCATACTACTCCGCCTCTTTCCATTCTCATTAGTGGGAAGGGCGAAGCAGTGGTTCTACACCAACAAAGATGACATCAACACGTGGGAAAAATGTTCGAAGGCCTTTTTAGCAAAGTTTTTCCCTATAGGCAAGACCAATGCCTTACAAGGAAAAATTTCTAATTTCCAATAGCAAAAAGGAGAGACCATTCCAAAAGCATGGGAACATTTCCAAGATTACATTTTAGATTGTCCTCATCATGGGATGGAAGATTGGTTGCTCATGCAAAGCTTTTACCATGGATTAACTCAGAAAGCTCATGAACAACTTGATGCTACTACTAGAGGATCATTCATGTCACTCACCCTTGGAAAAGCTGAAACTCTTATGGAGAAGATAGCCTCTAATCAAGGCTGGTCCCAATGCAGTATTCAAGCATGCAATAAGAGCGAAGAAGTACCAGAAGAGGTGTGTGTACTGTCAACTAAGATGGATGTCTTGTTAAATTGGTTTGAACAGCGAGCCAATTACAAGAAAGATCATCAGACCATTCAAGATACTTTTAATTCGCAAAACATATGTGGAAATTATTTGGGGGTTGATTTCCCTAAATATCAAGAAGACGCAAACATTGTCATCAACAACTCTACTCCATAACAACAGAGACAAGGATGGAATCAACAAACGGTCAAATTACCAAGGTAAGTACCTAGGTAATTATCCCTCTAATCCTAAACAACCATCCTTGAGAGACTTGATCTTAGAACAAGCTAGGATTAATGAGAATATTTCTAAGAAGCTTGCTTTTAATGATAAGGTCCTAGAAAACATAAACATTAAAATGGATAGTTTTTCTTCTTCTATAAAAGACCAACTTAGCTATAATAAAAGGATAGAATCACAATTAGCTCAGTTGGCCGCTAGTTTGCCTTTTGCCACTAACCTTGAAAAGGTCAATGCCATAACCACAAGAGGTGGCAAGTCAACTCGTGATCCACCATATCTGACAAGGATGGGTAAGACACCGGCAACAATATAGGAGGAGAAGAAGGATGATGAAGTTGAGCCACAAGCACAAGAGATGATGCAAGATTTTCATGACACCACTTTCCTACCGTTTCCACACAGAAATTGAAAAGCCAAAATGGATGAGCAGTTTGGTAAGTTCATAGAGGTAATTCAAAAGTTATATATCAATATTCCTTTGCTAGATGCCATACAGGTACCCACCTATGCGAAGGACCTCAGAGACATTTTGAACAACAAAAGACCACTACCCACCATTGAGGTAATCAAACTAATGGAGGAGTGTAGTGCAGCTATCCTGAACACATCACCTGTTAAGAAGAAGGATCCAGGATGTCTCACTATCGATTGTTTGATCAGAAACCAGAACTTTGAAAATGCGCTATGTGATCTTGGAGCAAGCGTTAGTGTTATGCCTAAGAAGGTTTTTGACAAGCTCAACTCTTCAACACTCACACCAACATCAATGTGCCTATAACTAGCCAACCAATCGGTCCGCTATCCTGTAGGAATCGCCGAGAATATTTTAGTAAAAATAAGAAACTTCTTTGTTCCAGTGGATTTTGTAGTACTTGACATGCAGGAAGACATAAAGACACTCCTCATTCTTGGGGACCTTTCCTAAATACTACAAATGCACACATTGATGTTGGAGCCGGAGAAATTAAATTCCATATCAGTGGCAAGGAAGAGCAATTTGCCTTCAAACCAAGATCGGAACAATGCTCTAATTTGGAGTGGCATGAGAAGCAAGAACAACCATCAGGGTCTCCATCTTCGATACTGACTGATGAACCCAAGGAATAAATACAACTAGAGAAGTGCAGTTCGGTGGACTTAAAATCCCAAACCCTTACCGGGAGGTAAAATCGGTTGTTATCCATATTTACTTCTTTCATTGCATTAATCATTTTATCTTAGCATATTTACTTTTCAACACCTGCATTATAAAAAAAATTCTCATCATGGCATCATAAAAATTTAAGCCCCATGTAATTAATTTTTATGGAGCGTAAAAACCCGTAAGAAATATTTACTGTGGAGGCATAAAAAAATGAAAATACCATTCATTCATCTTGTTATATTTCATATTATCATAAAGTATTTTTGCATTGCATATATATACATGTGTATATGGTAGAAATACGGGAGACACATGGGCCCCACTCAACCACCACCCATCACTTCTTCCTCCACTATCACCTTCATTTCCACCTCCATCTCCACTCAGGTCATGCCTGCATGAAATTTCCACTAACGGCCCCACCACTTGGCCGGCCAGCCTACTGCTGCGCCGCCTATAAATGGCACTCCTCCTGCTTGTTCTCGGCCACACACACACTATAATTCTAGCATCCAAGTTTGAAATTTCGAATTCCACTTTCGTAGTTTTGAAAATTCTTAGTAGAAGAGTTGTTGGAATTAGAGAGAGTGAAAGAGTATAAGAGTGATAGTGCTATTAAAATTGAGAGAAAAAATCAATAGAATTAAGGGGGAAAGTTATGTCAAAATCTTGTTTAGAAAAATCCTTTAGGCAATCTCAGATGACTAACCCTCAAACGATTAACTCTTAGACGACTGACTCTGGAGGGCTAACCACTGACTTTTTATTTTCCTAAATCCATTCCACGAGTTGTGTTGTCTTTTGTTTATTTTGTAGGAAGATGAGCAAGTTAGTAGGCAACATCAAGCGAGCAGCATCTTCCGTTCGACAAGAAGCTCGTCTTCCAGAGGAAGCGCCAACATGAAGATTGATACTCCATCTCTTGTTGCCAGAGCGCCGTCTAGGTCATCATTCGCTGAGAAGAACATTCTCCTAGAGGAGAAGTACCTGAAGCTCCTGGACAAGATGGAGAAGGACATCTACAAGCAGTTGAAGACTCATAGGTTTATCCTCACTCCCGCCTATGATCTAGCCCTACTGCAAGCAACAGGTATGAACACTGAATTTGACATCATTTTTAAGACTGTATGATGGGAGGATGTTTGGGAAATTAATGAGCCAGGGTCTAAGCTTTTGACTGCAGAATTTTTATGCATCCTGCAACCTACCAAATCTAAAGTTTCATTTAGACTTTTTGGGAAAGATTTTTCTATTCCTTGGAAGAATTTTAGTGAGCTTCTAGGATTCCATGCTCAGTGCTTAATTGATGTAGACACTACTCTACAAGACTTCGATAGGATAAAATTTTGGAGAGAAATATCTAAAGAACTTACTTGTTTCTATCCTCATACAAATGAAATTCATCACCCTACTCTCATTTTATACATAAATGGCTAGGATTTACTTTATTTCCTAGAAATGATTTTTGCACTATAAGGAATGATGAACTCAAGTTGCTCTATGCCATGGTTAAGAGAAGGAAGGTTTCACCTGTCAAATTTATGATGAAACAATGGAAAGAAATTCCTAATCTTAAGGGATATGTTGGGTGTACTTCTTTGGTTACTCGCATAGGCAAAAATTTGGATCTTTTGAATAATGCTTCTGTTGCTTACATCGATGACATTCCCCGTTGGTTTGTTGATTATGAATATTTTGTCCAAGCTCACATGCTAAAGTAGAAAAAGGATGGAAAACTTGTCATGATGTATATGGATTATACAAACAAAATCCCGTTACTAGACCAAAACCTTGGTCTATATGAGGTGTAGTCTTTTGTCTTTGATTTACAGGAGAAGGAGGCAACGCCTCACCGGAGCGCTTCTGTGAGACTCACGCGCAACCCGCAGCCCAGATATCGTGGTGATGATCTGATTTTGGAGGGACCGGCCTTCACTAGTTATGCAGGCTGGGACCAGCCCGAGCATGCTGGTTGGGAATCTTCCCACATGCGCTAGCCCGAGCATGCAGGTTCGGAGTAGCCCGCTCCTCAGCACGCTGAGAGCTCCTGGCATCAGGGCTCAATTGCGCAATGGCAAGATGGCAACTTCGACTACTTCAGTAGCAGCCATATGAAGAAGTCTCGAGTGGCCATCAGGGAAGACGTATGTCCTTCTCTGCCTATGGTTACCATGACTAGTCCATGGGCTATCATGAGCAGCAGATGGAGCACCCTCGCCTTGACACCAAGCTGACGACTATCGAAGAGACGCAGCAAGACATTCAGAACCAGATACACCAGCACTCCTAGTGGCAAGCAAAAATGGGAGAATGCATGACCAGTATCCAACAGCACCAGGAGCAAGAGAACGAGAATTGGCACTACCTATTCCAAGGTCTCAACATTGACCCGCCATTCTGATCGACCGAGCACACCAACACCTAGCTTAGGGGAGGAGTCCCCATTTACCGTAGGTAAGTTTTTTTTTCTTTTCTAGTATTTTATTTCTTTATTTTCAAGCTTGTTATATATTATTTAAAAAAAGAAAGCAAAATAAAAATTTGTCTTAGTTTTTTATATATTAGTAGGTGTGATCTAAAAAATGAAAACCAAATAAAAAGAGTGTGTATATAGTTAGCTTTAAGTTTGCTTTAAATTTCTATTTTTAAGAGCTAGTAAATAAAAAGAACTTAAGAAGATGATTCATGATGTAAATGATGAATAGTTGCTCTGTTATAATTCCTTTTAGGTACCTAGTTTTCAACCTTGAATTCTCCCGAGTTTTGGATATGATTGTTTTTATATGAGAATTTGCTCTGAACTTGAAACTTGTGGGTAGCAATGCTTGATCTAAATCTAGGTAATTGATGGATATAATACGAGAAGGTCTGAACTGCTATTTATCTTGTTCCAAGTGATACTAAATTCTAGAGATTTCTTTTAAAAAATATAAAAAATGAACATGATGAGTTCCAGTATGACAAAGCTTGAAATCCTACCAGAGCCAAACGTGATATTTAAGCTAGAAAAACTTCCACTACTTTTATGCTACTTATTTTGCATTAAGTTTTGTCAAGCTTTGTTGATCCTTATGAGAGGTTTGTCATGCTTTTAAAATCAAGATCATGTACACACCTCCTACATATGTACTACTCGTACAGTGGGGGTAGGCGCAAAAAACATGCTTTCCATCTAGATCCACCCAAAAATGCTTTACTCCTACACTAGGAAGTAGACACCAAAAACATGCTTGATAGGTTCCATTCACCAAATAAATGCTCCAAGTTTTTATTACTATCTCTCAAAAGTTTTGTTGTAGAAGAAGCATTGGGCTATGCAAAAGTTATTCATAAGAAAAAAAGAGAGAAGAAAAAAAAGAGAATTGAAAAAATGGGTACTTAGATGCCTGCCTAAAAAAGATGAATAAGATAGCCCATGTTTTCTTGCAAATAATTCCAAGTTTCAAAAGAGAGATAAGTCTTTCAAGGAGCATAGTAGAATTAGGCTAGCAACCATATATTTCCACCATATTCCATACACATGCACATCTTTATTTGATTGTATGACTCAACTCTCTTTGGATCTGTTGTTTGACTTTACAATATATGTATTGCAAGTATGCTCTTTCATGTTATTTCCACTCTTATGAGCTCCGCATAAGCCTTAGTTATAGGAGGAAAGAAAGGCATAACATTACTATTACCTTGGTGAGGATCCACAAATACCACATATTTTGAGAGACTTGAGAGTGTCATACAATGGAATCTCTAAGTTTTTTTGAAAACTTGTAAAAACTCTAGAATAATTGTTGAACAAAGAACTTGAGACATAGTACTTGACTTCATCGTTCTGTCTTTCAATTGCTCAAGACCCAAGTGAAGGCTACAAGCCCCATGGTTGAAGGTAATATGGGTAAGTTTTAAAGTTAGATCAGTTTGTTCTAATCTAGAGGAGAATTCTTGTTTGAGCGCATGTGTACTTTGGAGGAGTAAAAACATTGATGCAACTCCTAATCCATTGCCAAGTTTGGCATTGCTTAGGGATGAGCAAATGTTAAGCTTGGGGGAGTTTGTTAATGGTAGTTATCATCCATCATAAACCGTCAATATAACTTGAAACCATGCATGAAAATGATCACCAACATAGACTTAGGGGGTTTAAACTATCAATTTCCATAAGTTTTGGTGAATCTATGTTTTTAGTAGGGTTTATCCAGAAAATCATCAAGGAGGATCAAAATGTCAAATTAAATCACGCTTATCCGACACGAAAACTACCTTAGAAGGTTCTAGAAGACTAGGGAAGGCACCACATCGAAGCGGAGGCCAAGGCGCTCTAGCCCCACCTATAGGCCAGCCATCCCCTAGCCCCACCTGTTAGTCTCCGCCTCATTACGTTGGTTCTCCACCACCTTAAGGATTGCATCTACACCGTTTATTCAAGTCAGTTTGATCAGAGGGCTCAGAATTGATGCTCTGGCCTATATATACTAGCCCCTGCCCCCCTCCCTTAGCATCTGCCATAAGTCAAGAGTAGACCAGAAATTAGGGTTTCTAGAGAGAAGAGAATAGAGCTCAAATTCTTCAAAGTTCTAGTATAGGCTAGCTAGCAAGGTTCAAGTAGAGTTTGGGCTATTGCTTAGGATTCCAGATTCGCTATCTAGAGGCTGGTATATCCATTGTATCCCTCTTTATTTATGACTTTGTGCTACTTCAATATTATGTTGCTATTTATTATGTTCCTAGTTTGTTCTAGTTATATACTTGATATAGTTATGATTGATGATGAATTTATGCATATGTTCACAAAGCGGTTAGCTCAATAATTGAGTGAGTTCAGTGGTCAACATTATGTAAGCGTGATGCTTAAATATTGTTTACCAGCGGATGCATTCTACACTCTGGGTCATGTGGTAGATCACGGATGTGACACTCCTATTGAGTCCTTTGTAGTCCACTCCCCATTTGTAGAGCAAGTAGAACCCAGTTGCGAAGGGAGTCAAGCTCTGTTCTAGATCTTCCTTAGTAATGTTCCTTATGCATAGATCCAGAGTTCATTATTCTATAGATGAGAGTGTATGTACTTGGGTGTACAAAAGACTTAGTAAATAAGAAATGACTTAGGAATCTTTCGCTCTTAATTAATCTCCTACTTAGCCATACTACATTTATGAGTATCTATTTCTATCTCTAGAATACCATCAATACCTTAAACTTATCATTCATTTATCACTTGACTTATCCTTGCAATTGAGAGTGATGATCTTATCATAAGTATACATATTTGACAATATCTCTGTGCCATCCCCATAGCTCCTCCCTATGGATAAAATATAAATAACGATACCAAGCATACTCCTAGGTGAAATGCTACAATGGTATATTATTTGTGCGCTTGCGGATACTTAATATATAAATTTACAAGTGTTCTTAATAATTACCAAAAATGCATTTCTAGCATCATGCTAGGGATGACAACTTAGTAAAAGAGTGATGCTAAGAAATGTCAACATCGCCATAGTCCTCCGGCCGGGAGCTCAGTCGTAGCTCTCCATGACCGAACAGTTGCCCACGGACTAGGCCATCGCTTAACCAAAGGTACTCCGCATAAAATCTAGACTTACCCTGCAACTGAGAACCTGAAACATTAGGGGACCCCGTGAGCGTAGGGACCGGCCGAGCAAAGGCCACCCCTTCATCAGAAGCCAATCTTGGCTTTTTAGCACTAGCTTCTTTTGGGGGTCGCTGGACTTGTGGGTGGTTTTCTTATGTTTTTTCACAAAGATATCGCCGACCAACATGGTATCCGCCATGCCAAATGCATTGCACACATCAACAACCTTCCCTTTTGTGGCCATCTCGTCAAAGCTGGAGGTGGCCTGTTGCATCGATAACAACATTTCATTAGCACATGATTAAAGATCAAATAGATCAAGAAATAAAGAGCTTAAGCGAAAACAATAATAGCGAAATGTCATGCGGGAAGCCATAACACTACCATTTCGGTCCAAACTTGCCCAGATCGGTGGGTCTGTCCGATAATGACCTTTTCACTATTGCCCACCATGCCAGCAATTTCCCTTCTGATCCAGACATCAGCTGGCTCTGTGAGACCACGACCTCGACCGCCACGCTTTTGCTTGCACGATTCCAGCACAACAGTGTTCGCCCCATGACCCACCATCACCTTTCGTCCTTAGCCCTGCTGTCCTCTGCCACCACGACCACGAGGGGCGGCATCGTCGGCTGGAAGGCTGGTCGAAGGGCCTGACCGATTAGCATAACAAAGGCCCACTACGTCAAAAATGTGATTCCACCGTCTTTTCCTAGCTAAGCACTGGCATCTACCTCGATGCTCCCTATTGCCATAAAAACCAATAATTTCTTTGGCTTTGTGCTCTATGTAGTTCACAAAGCTGAAATCGGTCAAAAAAGCATCTGAGGGTGCAACACCAAGATGCGGAAAGGCGTATCCATCCCTTCGTTCGATATAAAAAAACCAAGTTTCACAACTCAGCGGAGGGCTTTCACAAGCTACCCACTCCACCAAATCTTAGCTAATTTGCTAGCGAGAGGTCAAAGCAAAGGCGTCAAAAACCTCGGTATCGCGTGGCCCATCATCCAGAAACTTCGCCCAGGAGAAACCCCTTCATCAGTGTCATCTCCGAAACCAATATATGCACCTTCGATAGGTCATTCATCAACACTTCAGTCACATCCTCGTCAGAGCACACACGATGATAGAAATAGCAGTCGGTCTAGCGTGGCCATTTATTCTGATAAGCTGGCACTATTTGCACAGTGCCCTTCGTCTTTTTTGGAACAAAATTATAAGACCCATAATGGGCCACCATCTCGATCTTGGTCTGCTTATCGTTAACCACCTTCTTGTGCAGATGGGTCTCGTAGTAGCGACTAAAAGTATTCATGCTCAGGGCACACCTAGACATCTTGAGCGCCATGGCGAATACGCCCAGCTATGCGAAGGCGTTGGGAGTCAGGTGATGGATCCTAAGGTTGATGCGTTGCAAAACTTTGCCAACAAAATCCTCATAAAGAAACCACAGTCCAGCTTCAAAGAAATCATGAAAAACGACTGCCTCGCAAGGCTCTGGGTGGGGTACCTCTTCCCGGCCTGGAGTGTGGCATAAGCCACAAAGCGAAGCCTTTAGAAGCCCTTGCTCAACATACTTATCGAGATCAACTTCCATGACTCTCGAACGGCCTATCCGATAGGTGATCGGAGTCAAATCCGGTTGGCCCCTGATGGCGGCTAGCACCGGCCCCGTTGTTTCACCTTCTTCACCTTCCTCCATGATCTCCATGTTAGTATCAGTTTCTTCGCCAGCACCATCACACGAAGGGCCTAGGTAGCCTCCAGCGGGGTGTTCCGGCGCTAAGTTATCATTTCGTGCATTCGGTGATCCCATGCTAGAGCTGTCAGATGAGCTCCCGCTGGATGAATTGTCACCAGACGATGACTCACTTGACATCTTTCCAAGCGAGTTACATACGAAAACCCAAAAACCAAAAATAGTAAAGAAGCGAAAAGAGCCAAGCACTAAAATAATATTAGCGCACTAAAGTGAAAGTAAAAGCAAAAAGAACAAAGCGAAAACAAACCTACGAGGAACTCCGCGAAGATTGGACTCCTAGCGGATGCGAGAGAGCAACTGAGCCACCTTAGCGAAAAGTCGAAAAGCGAAGGCTTGGTTCTCGAGCAGAGGCTAGAGGAAAGACGAGCCCCCCCAACTCGGGAGGGGGCTTATATAGGCGCTCGCCGCGTGGCGTAAACTTCAAGGGACCGATGTGATGGTTCACATAACCACCGCAATGGTTCGAATTCCGAGAGACAATAACCCTGGCATGAGAACCGAAAAAAACGGAAAACGGTCGTGAAAAAACTCAAAAAACTCTCGTTAAACCATTCCACATTGCTACAACCACCGCTGCGGATCTCCACTCTTCGCCAGGGACGGCGTTTGAGCCCCAGGGCGCAACGCTCCATCAAATGGCGAAAGGCATCCACGCTGAGATCGAAAGACTCTTTGTGTGATGCCGAGGGGCTAATGTTGGGGCAGGACCAGCCTCTGGGCACCCTAGTGGGGTCTCGGATGCTGCCCTACCTTTGCAAATGGAAATGCACCGAGCATTTCGCTCGGGCGAAATGGCGGGGTGCATAAGCAGTGGGGCGAGGCTCCATGCTGCGGGGCTCTCTCCGCTCGAGCAGGGTGACCGTGGTAGAAACGACACCCATTCACAAATGTCGCCTGTGGTCCGCGATAAAGTCAGCCATTTCGCTTTGGCGAATTGGGCGACGGCAATGTCGGGCGGAGAGCCACTTTTCGCCTTGACGAGAGGGGTGGTACGCCCGTGGTGAGCACGGCGTGGGATGTCACGTCGTTACGAGCTATTCGCCTAGATGAATAGTCTTTGGTGATCCATGTAATTGGTTTTGCAGGTTTTGTCGGAGGAGTAGCCAACCGTCGTCGTGGCGCCGACAGCCTCTGCTCGCCGGGGCTTGCACTTCGGCCGAGGGGCGACACGAGGCGAAGCCGGTCGGGACCCCCGGTGCCGGCATTGCCTATGGCGGGTGTCAACTCCGAATGGTGGACAAGCCCATGGTTTCTGGGAATATTCCCCGAATGTGTAGCGGTTGGAGGGGCATTCTTGTCCGGTAAAAAGCCTACATGCGTGTATAAATAACCCCCACCGGGGGAGTGTAAAAGAGAGAGGAACAAGATCAATAAAATTGTCCATTCTCGTTTCGCATACACTTTCCTCCCGCTTCCTTTCGCATCTGAGTTCACTCACGCGGCGATCCGGTGTTCAAGGGTTTGGGCCTTGAACAACACACGGGGAGCGGCGTGGGTGGTCCCCTACCCATGCGTGCTGCACGCGCTGGATCGGGTGTGTAACAGGTCTGGGCGTTTGGACACGCGCGTCGTTTCTAGACGCTAGCAGTGATGTTTATTTTATCTGATGAATGGAGCACATGGTCCATGAATTTTCATCGTAAACCTTGTACCTCTGCCAGCGGCGGATTCAACGGTGGGGGGGGGGGGGGGGGGGGGTGGGGGGGGGTCGAGCTCCCTACCGATTCCGGAGCCCTGGAGCCCCCATGAATTTTTAGGCAAAGTTCTATTGTGTAGGCGGGGTTGAGATTTAAGATCGAGCAGCAGTCGAATGTACGTTGCTGTTGTACTTTTGTTCAGCCCCTACTAAATTTTTTCATAGATATGCCGCTGACCTCCTGCTATGTTAGTACGAGTAGGTGCTGCGCATTGGCGTTTGGAATTTGATGATTGCATGTTTCTCATGTCACCCCACACATTGCATCTGTCGGCAGCTCAACTGTGGACGCACGGAGCTCGATGTTGGCACGCGCACGTGTAGACGACTGACGAAGCAATCTTGGAAGCCATCTTTCCATGATCGGAAAGATTCGTAACGAGGACGACACGAGAACCGGTGCAGATTAGGCCGCCGGTCATCATCACCGTCACGGTGACCCGGCCCCACGACGACTCAAGATTAACCAAACCTACCAACTATGCTACTCCGTTCATTACATACCCATTCCTTGCTGCGGTGACGAATTAACCATGGTACAAAGCACTGGAATACAAGAATTGATACTAGTAGCTTAGCTCGAGAAGATGCAGGTCTGAAGCTGTGTGTGGCCTCTACGCATTCCTCTTCAATAATCTTCATGAAGACATGGACAGTATTGAGTTGATCTGAAACGACGCTAGCTGGAAGATTCAGAGCACGATTGATTGAAGATAGAGCACGATTGATTGAAGATGGAGGAACCGACTGGAAGATTCATGGTGAAGCAACACTGGAACTCTGAAAAAAAAAAATCAAACGAGAATGGGAACACTTACTGCAAACAAGAAGACTTCATTGCTGCCGGCAGCAATTACGAGTTGTTCAGATCACAGCAGAGATCACCGTCGTCTTCTTCCCTAACTCCATGATGGATTGAGCTGTTGAGGGGAATGAAGCCTGGTCCGAGACCGTCCGATCGAGAGGACGCCGCCGGCCGACTGTCCGGCCGGTCTCGCGCCAGACGACATTCCCCTCAACAAGACGATCGTCAGAACGAAGGAAGACGGAGGAGGAAGAGGACCGATCGACCGCGAGTTATTTTCTTCTTCTTGTTTCTTATACATACACTGCCTGCACCCTGCAGCAAATGATGCTTGCCTTGTGGCAGGCAATGGCGTCAAGTCCACAAGCAATCCCCTTTCTAGCCGAGCAGAGCTTCTTTGCTGCTTTCACACTACATCTTGTTGCACTGCCTGCACAAGTACACCAACAAATCTTTGCATTGCCTACACATCACAACGCGATGTCTGCAAATGTCAAAGGAGGTTTATGTCAAGGGGACTGACTGAGACATTTAGTCATGGTCATGCATTTGAATATGGGCATACGCATTTAATTAGTCGCAAATCGCAATCATGAGTAATATATGCTCAGCTATGATGATTATGCAAAAACTTGGCACCAAGATTCCGTGAATAATAGTCAACTAAGCAGATAAGATTATAGACCCAAAAGTCAATTAGTCCTTTCTGAAATTTTAGCCATCATCATTACGGCTTATTCTTGGCTATGATTAAGGCCTGTTTAGATTCCAAAAAATTTTGTGCAGTACCCGTCACATCGAATCTTGTGGCACATGCGGAGTACTAAATGTAGACGAAAAAAAAACTAATTGCACAGTTGGGTGAGAAATCGCGAGACGAAACTTTTGAACCTAATTAGTCCATAATTAGACACTAATTATCAAATACAAACGAAAGTGCTACAGTAGCCAAAATCCAAAATTTTTTGGATCTAAACGGGGCCTAAGCATAATATTGAGTTGCTGCTGAGGGAAAGAGATCAG
This sequence comes from Miscanthus floridulus, assembly GCF_019320115.1. Taxonomy (NCBI): domain Eukaryota; kingdom Viridiplantae; phylum Streptophyta; class Magnoliopsida; order Poales; family Poaceae; genus Miscanthus; species Miscanthus floridulus. Next base: position 86,755,219 of record NC_089580.1, on the reverse strand, counting down.
TAAAAAGGTTTGTTCTTTCAGGAGTGCTTGACTCTGACATCAGTTCATGATTTTTATTCCCCAGCAAAGACCAAATTATTATAGGGGAGTTCTTTATATTAGCATTGCATTATTGCATTGCCCGGCTGTTTTGATTCCAGGCTTAGCACTTAAGAAACTACGGCCTTGAGGCACCGTGCTCCTGCTGGCTGCCGCTACAGAAAAGAGAGCCTTTTTTTTCTTTCTGATTCTGAGGCTGTGGATTACAAACGGATCAGAGAAAAACAGTCTTATTCTCCTCTTTATATCTTTATTTATTGCACTTTGGCATTAATGAACAAAATATTTTTCTTCACCTAAATTATTTATTTTATCTTGGTAAAAGATCACCTAATTTGTTCTTTTGTTATTTCTTTTTTGGTGGGTAGACCATAGCAGAGCTTCACTGTCAGGCTTTTCGATGGCTTTTGTTATTTCTTTACTTGACCCCACTTGAATAACTTTACTGAAACGTATTTGTGAAACTAAATGGCACTTAAATACTTGGAAAAACTTACTGGCCACGAGTGAGATACGCCCTGCAACAGCAGGAGGGTCTTTTTGTCAAGCTTTGAAGATCTTTCTTATCTGCTCTTAAGAGTAGTCATGAACAGATCCATTTTATTTGCCTAATTCCTTCTCTTTTTTTTTTTCGTTTCTCTGTTCTTTTTGTTTAAGCTGTTTTGGTTAATAGGAGATCAAGTTCGTCTTCTACTGCTTATTTGGCATCAACATAGCTTCTAAGTTCCAAGACTTAAACAACTTTACCGAAAGATAAATTTAGAACGTTAATCTTTCACCACGGGCGTCCGTTCCGTGTCGATCAGTCCGGACACGGCTAGCTAGGCTGCGGACTGGCCCACAGGCCAACTGTAACACCCTGGTGTTACATTGTAATGTTTTGCTGAAACATTTCGTAAGCATCTGGATTTATGTGCATATGTGTATGACATAAGGTATAACTCGATGTTCGGCACTTGAAACATTCGTACGAAACATGAGTCCGTGGTTACATTTCATGTAATACTGTGTAATCGCATTGTTCTGGAATCTAAAAGGGCTAAAAGAACGTGTAGCTAACGGCGATAAAACTAGGTGTGGTCGGACAAGGTTAGCTGGCTAGTACCTCGAGTAGGCTGGGTTTGGATTCCGACGCGGATTCGTTCATTTCAACGTCGTTCGCGTATGTTTCGGAAGTGGCCGACGATGCCATGTTTGGCAAACTCTGTGGAACGATTGGCTTAAGAAGTAGCGCGATGTAATGACTGCTGGTCGGTAGTTTGATGAACCTTGTGCATCGAGCAATTAGTTTAGCGATTGGAGCTTTTCGTGCAAGGTTTCTCACTGCTTTAAAAAGCGTGCATGACACCTGGCTTAAGCCCTGGGCGCGTCACCACCCGCTGCTGGCGTGCCAGCACCCACTGCCGTGCCCGGCTACGGCCACTGCGCCATGCACGCGCACGGTCTGCGCGTCCTGGCCGCATGCCCCGCTGCTGCTCGCCTACGACCACTGCCCCGCTGCTTGCTCGCCTGCGGACCACTGCCCCGTTGCTGCTCGCCTGCCGCCACGTCTGGCTCGCCCTGCGCGCCGGCACAGGCCTCGTTTCCTTGCCGCCGGGACGCGACGCGCACGTATTGCTCTACGCTGCCTTGGTCGGGAGCACGCCGGGCCCACGCTGCACGCCGCCCGTCGCCACGCCGGTTCTACACCGTTGACATCGTTTTGGCTGCTTGTGCGTTGGACGCAGTTGCCCGCCGTCACCTCGCGCTCGCACTCGCGCTGTGTCCCTTGTCGGATGCTGCCCGCCGCATCGCCGTACCATTGCCTCGTCGGCTTGCTGCCACGCCTTGCTGACTGGCGCCTGGAGCCACGCCCTGCGCTTCCCATGGCCATGCACGCCAGTAATTGTTTTGACGACCACCGCAGGTCCGAGCCAAGCCGCGCCATGACTCCCCTATCTCCCTGTCTCCCTGGCCTCCGTGACATTTTTCCCCCAATTTCGCCTAACCGTAGCCGTAGACTCCGATTCGTCTTAGGCTCGGCTCCGTTAGGCATCTGGTTGCGCCCCGTCCCACCTTACTATGTGTGTCCTTGCACATGGCCGGAATTTCATAATTCCGCATCACCAGCTCCATAAGGCTGGCGAGACGCCCTCCAACACGAGCTAGCCACGCGTGCCTCTCGTATAACGATTCAGTGCACCCACAGGTCTCGCCATATCCTCTTGAGCACCCGCACACCTCAGCCGGTAGTATCGCAGCAGGCCAGCCCCACCGCCATGGTAGTGCCACCGTCGGGCACCGCCGCATCACCGTGAGCGCACGTGGCTAGCTTTGCTCAGACCACCTCCGACCGAACCGTCAACGCGAAGGTATCGGTGAGTACTCCCTAGTGCTCGCTAGCTCGTGCGCTGGCCTCGCCTTCGTTGTTGCTCACGGGAACGCGCCCGCCTTTGCAGGTCAGGAGCCACCGCCGGGGAGGGAGTTCGTGCCTACGTCTGTGCTTGCCGTGTCGCCTCCAGTAGCTTCTACGTGTCATCAAGGTACCTATCGACCCCTTAGGTAGGCAGTAGCGGTTCGGGTGAGGCCGGCGTGGTCGCCCGGTGTCGCGCCGTCGCGCTGGTGCGCGCCCTGGGGGCCAGGGACGTAGTCGCGGTGAAGACGTAGAAGTGGGAGGGTGCAGATGTAAAACAGTAGACTAGCGAAATAGTACCATAGAGCTTGTAGCAAATACCGAGTACGTCGGGGGTGCCCGTGCATTTTTGTCGACGCGCGCAGGCCTTCCCCGTCGTAGGCCGTTGGCCGTCTGGGCCACGCCTCTGCGTGGGCCCGCGCTGGCCTACTATCGCGCGCGGGCGGGATGACGCGCTGGACCGGGCTGCGCGTGGTGGGCCGGCGAAAGAGGATTCAGTTTTCCTTATTTCCTGGAAATAGAAATGCTTATTATTTTCGGTTATGAATCCAACTTCGATAAATCGTAGTAAATTGCATGGTTGTCCAAAAATAGCGAAACTAAGTTTGTTAGGTTCACAAAAATGTCATCTACCTGTTAGTACAGTTAGTTCACCATTAGCTGTTAGGATGGTAGGCTCATAAGATTTAAGTATAAAGCTTAGCGTTATATCGATCAATAATTACAGGAATTGTTGTGGCAAACCGACAATAGCTTTAGCTTTGAAATCGTTACAGTAGGTTCCTTAGGCCTTTATATACTTGCTGTGAAAAATTGTTAGCCGTAGAGCGAGTTGCTTAATAGCGTAGTTATTATCCTTGCTTTATTGTATGTATCGTAAATTGGCATTAGGAGTAGGAATATTCGTAGTCGCCGTATGAATGTATGTCACGTTCATACTTGTTAGTGGTGCTGGTACGTAGCTTAGACTTTAGTGGGTAGATCTCACTTAGTAGTTTAATAGATGTACTTTTAAGCGAAGAGTTAGTTGTTGTCATCTTATTAAGCATTGCATCATCATTTCATGTAGATCACGAACAGGTAGACTTTGTACCCTGTCTGCGAGCCAGAGTACGACGAGGTGATCGAGGAGTACGAGGAGGAGCTCTTTCGCATAGGAGGGAGCCCAGGAGCCTGTTGGTACTGACTTTGCTGACCCGGCACCTGCCCAAGTCAAGCCCCGGTGCATAACCCCTATTTATAAATGATCACTGAATATATTTATATGATATGCATTTACGTTATAGGCATTTTATGGAAACTACATGCATAAATATATCCACCATGAGTCCTACTAGTACAGGTCGAGTAGCTGCTATGCTCAGGATGTCGGTAGCATGAGTAACCTACCGTTACTCGCAAATAGGTGATTAAACTATGATATCATGATGAAATAATGGAAGGAAAATGGTGACCGGGCAGGGATGTGGATTTGGTACTGGTGGGTGTGAGGGGTTGTGTCCTGCGGCCAACAGGGCATAATCCCGGTTACACTTTTTCCCTGTCTGTGTCGATTAAGGACCGGTCATTGCATATGACTCTAGGCAAGTCACAGATTATTGTCCTGAGCACATACTTGGGTATGGGCGCAGGGAAGGCTTGCTGCTCTCTTGTCGTGGATCCGGACTCTTTCCGGACCGACTGATGGGAAGAGGAGGTGGTGGAGGTCCTTGCACCGCACTGAGTCCGGGACTCAGAGGCGGGGGCTTGGAGTCCAAGTTTGGACAGGGGACCTGGACACCCGGGATAGGATAGTGGTGGGTTAGTCCTGCTTGTGCCTAGGGTACAAGCGGGGCGTGTGTCTTCGAGGGCACCCAGCTGGGCACATTGATTCGCGAATCGCCGGTTATCCGGTACTGGCTTGTCTGCGGTTTAGCACCGTAGTAAGAACTGGAAGTGGAAAAGGAGAAGGAACAGTATCGATTGCTCAACCCTTGCTTGAAAGTAGAATAGGTGCTTATATAGATTTACTAGATGAAAACTTAATACGGCTGATGATAATAATGTACCAATAAGGACTCACTATTAGTATTGCTTTTTGCTAAAAGAGAACCAGCAAACCATAAAGCCTAGCATATTCCTTGGAGTCAGGAAAGTATTCTCACTGGTCGGATAAGTCTTGCGAGTACATTATGTACTCAGGGTTTATTTACCCCTGTTGCAGGTGATGCTTGAGGAGTACCATTGTGTGGAGGATTCTTCTGGTGGGCTCAGACGAAATCCTCGTTATCTTATCGCTAGATGTTATCTTTTAATATTCCGCTGTTTATCATTCCGCACTCTGTATTTGGTATTGTAATAATGTACTTTTTAAGAAACTCTAATGTATGAGAATGGACTTGTGTTGTAACTCGTTCTCATTATTGGATCCTTGGGGAAAATGTGGATCTTTTGAGTTCTCCCTCGGGGTGTGCCCGACGGACACCGCTCGCTGTAGTTGCTTTCAGGGTGCTTAGTGTCTGGTGGAAGACAAGCGCCTCCGTAAGTACGCTATTTCGGGTGGTTCTGCCATAGTTGGTACCAGAGCCAATAATGGTCACGAGTTCCTCACTCTTTTACAAAACTAAAAGTTTGAAAAAAAAAGTTTTGTGAAAAGTAGGATGTGATTAAGTTAAGTTATATAAGTATAAGCCCTAGCTATATGGTATATCTAGGATAGCGGCACTGGTTTTATCTAATCAGTTTTCTGCAGGTACACTGACTTACGTGGCGTAAGAAATCGCTTAGTATACGGAAAGTGAGTGTGCGACGTGCCGAAAATTTTACGAACGCCGCTATATTCCGGCTTGAGTGAACGTATAGGTCGAAGCATGCATCATATAATAGCATCTTACTTGAACTAGGAATCCCCCTTCACGTATAATGAAAATAGTAAATTGGTAGGACTAACTAAATGAATGCTTTAATAAATGTGCTGCCATCTCTTTAATCCCTAGATTCTGATCGAAAAGGTGTCCTAATGGATGGTTCGTCTCTCTTACAGATGAATCTGAGGTCTGGACGTGGGAGCACTAGTTCGGGAGCAGCCAACGAGGGCCATGGTGACAGTGCTCGGGTCTTTGAGCGTGGCAATGAGGGAGCTCATGAGGTTGCACCCTTGGTTCCTCATCCTTTCCCTCCACCTCCATCGCCTCCACCGTTGTCCACCGTGGAGGTCATGGTGGAGTTGTTGGCTGCTCGTCAGGAGTCAGCCACTGCTCGTCAGGAGACAGCTCGTGCCATGAAGATTATGGCACATGCCATCACGGGTCTCGCTCGTGGAGGCCCTAGGGGCAACGGTGGGAATGGGGGTGGTGCTCGCCGTCCTGAGGGACAGTCCTCTTACCAGGACTTCCTCAAGACCCACTCGCCCACATTCACGCCGTCGGATGATCCGTTGGAGGCGGAGCACTGGCTTCGCATGCTGGAGTAGAAGTTTTGGCTGCTCAGAGTGGCCAACGAGCAGAAGGTGCACTTTGCGTCCTAGCAGCTTTTAGGGTCGGCAGGTGCCTGGTGGGAGACTTTCTAGGCCGTGGAGCTACCGGATCACCCAGCAACATGGTAGGAGTTCTCCATCGCCTTCCACAAGTTCTTCATACCTGCTGGTGTTATCCACCAGAAGGTGACCGAGTTCATGGAGCTGTGCCAGGGGAGCAGGACGGTAATGGAGTATGTAACCCAGTTTAACCACTTAGCTCAGTATGCTGGTAGTCAGGTGGACACGAATGACAAGAAGAGGGATCGCTTCTTTTGTGGTCTCACTCCTGCTCTTTAGGAGAAACTGTACCTAGGGAACTATCAGACCTTTGGGGCTCTAATGAACGCCGCCATTGCTCTTGAGGGTTTTCAGTGGGCATCTCAGGTGGATTGGAAGTGGAAGCGGGTGGTAGCTGGATCCTCCAGCCATCCTCATACTCAGAAGGTGCAAATTGTTAGGCGGGGGCCCTATCAACCCTCCGGCGGGCCTCCATTCTGGTCACCCCAGCAGACATCATAGATTTCCGCTACTCAGTACAAGGCACCTCCGCAGCAGGTGCAGCCCTAGTAGACTCAGGGACAGCAGGTCCCACCTTGTCAGGGATTTGGGAACAAGCCTGGTGCTTGTTTCAAGTGTGGCAAGGATGGCCACTATGCTAGGGAGTGTCCTCAGTAGCAGGCAACTTAGTCGTCTTAGCCGTCTACAAATTCTAGGCTTATTAAGAGGACTTTCATCAAGAGGAAGGTGCCCAGCAGATCTGGTCAGGTGCACTTTATGGATGCTCAGCAAGTTGTGCAGCAGGAGACAATTATGGCTGGCATGTTTACCATCGAATCCCATCCAGCTTTGGTGTTGTTTGATTCTGGTGTATCGCATTCCTTTATGAGCATGGGGTTTGTAGAGCGGCACAACTTTATCACTATTGGCTATACCGTATGCCTATAAGATCCATACTGTAGGTTCTCAGATGTTCATCAACACCCGCACGGATATAGTAAGTTTGGTATTAGCCACCCACACTTACCGTCTATAGTTCATGATAATGCCTGGGCAAGGCATTGATGCTATTCTTGGAATGAACTGGTTGCGGGTGTATGGGGTAGTATTGGATATGAAGAGAAGAAGTGTAGAGTTACGGCTTCCTTCTTCTGAGGATAGGATGTCTCTCATCGTACCCTCAGAACCGGTCTTACCTGTTGCTACCCATGCTAAAGCCGTTCCTAATCTTACCTCCATTCTAGTAGTATGTGAGTTCCTAGATGTTTTCCCTAAAGATCTTCCTAGATTGCCACCGAACCATGAGGTAGAATTCTCCATTGAGCTTGAGCCTGGTATTACTCCTATCTCTAGATGTCCATACCGCATGGCTCTGAGAGAACTGATAGAAATGAAGAAACAACTGGAGGAGTTGATGGACAAGGGTTTCATCCGCCCAAGTTCTTCACCATAGGGTTGTCTAGCGATTTTCGTGAAGAAGGATGGTACTCTGCGGATGTGTGTGGATTACCGCCCCCTCAATGCGGTAACAGTTAAGAACAAGTATCCTTTGCCCCGCATAGATACTTTGTTTGATCACTTAGCTGGTGTTAAGGTGTTCTCGAAGATAGATCTCTGATCGGGCTACCATCAGATCAAGATCAGGCCACAGGATGTACCAAGGACAACTTTCTCTACTAGGTATGGGTTGTATGAGTACCTAGTGATGTCTTTCGGTCTCACTAATGCCCCGGCCTTCTTCATGTACCTGATGAACTTAGTCTTCATGCCAGAATTGGATAAGTTTGTGGTAGTTTTCATTGATGACATCTTGATCTATTCCAAGAATGATGAAGAGCATGCCTGTCACCTCCGGATAGTCCTGACTCAACTAAGGGAGCACCAGCTGTGTGCTAAATTCAACAAGTGCGAGTTTTGGTTAGATCGAGTGTAGTTTTTAGGACATGTGTTGACACCTGATGGTGTTTTCTGTGGATCCCAGCAAGGTGCAAGATGTATTAGATTAGAAGTCTCCTAGGTCTGTGCACCAGATCCGTCAGTTCCTTGGGCTAGCTAGATACTATCAGCGTTTCATCCCTGATTTCTCCAAGATAGCCCAGCCCATGACCAAGCTACTCTAGAAAGAAGCTAAGTTTGTTTGGAGTCTAGCTTGTGAAGAAGCTTTTCAGTCCCTGAAGGCTTTTCTGACCACTGCTCCTATGTTGGCCCTACCAGATATTGAGAGGCCCTTTAATGTTTACTGTGATGCCTCAAAGACGGGATTGGGATGTGTGCTTATGCAGGATGGGTGTGTGATAGCTTATGCTTCACGCCAACTGAAGAAGCATGAGGTGAACTACCCCACCCATGATCTAGAGCTAGCTGCTGTAGTTCACTCTCTAAAGATTTGGAGGCATTATCTGTTGGGCAACAAAGTGCATATCTTCACTGACCACAAGAGGCTTAAGTATATTTTCACTTAGTCAGAGTTGAACATGAGGCAAAGGAGATGGTTAGAGTTGATCAAGGATTATAATTTGGAAGTCCACTATCATCCAGGAAAAGCCAATGTGGTGGCGGATGCTTTGAGTCATAAGTCACATCAGGTTGAGGAAATACCCTTGTCACTCCACCACACAGAGGTGCTAGCTTAGATTGCATTGACCTCAGAATTGCTGGAGCAAATTATTCGGGAGCAGAAGGAAGACCCTAAAGAGATTCCTCACATCAAGAAGTTGCTAGCTGAAGGACATGGACCTCATTTTAGCATTGATAAGTAGGGAGTCGTAAGATACAAGGATAGACTGGTGGTTCCATCCAATGAAGAGCTAAAAAGAAAGATTTTGCAAGAGGCCCATCATTCCAAGCTGTCTATCCACCCTGGTAGCAACAAGATGTACCATGATCTGCGCCAACTGTACTGGTGGTCCTACATGAAGCAAGATATCACCCAGTTCATTGCAGAGTGTGACACTTGCGGTAGAGTCAAGGCCGATCATATGCGTGCTCCTAGATATCTGTAGCCTTTGCCCATTCTAGTTTGGAAATGGGAGGATATTTCCCTAGATTTCATTGTGGGTTTACCCCGCACCTCCATGGGTTTTGATTCTATTTGGGTTATTGTGGATCGTCTCACCAAGTCTGCCCACTTCCTTCCGGTGGACACTAGATATACTGCCAAGAAGTATGCGAAGTTATACTTTGATCGGATTGTGAGCCTACATGGAGTTCCTCTCACCATCATCTCTGATAGAGGGTTAGTTTTTGTCTCTCGTTTCTGGGAGAAGCTCTAGGAATGTCTGGGTACTCGTCTTCTTAGAAGCTTGGCATACCACCCACAGACTGATGGTCAAACTGAAAGGGTGAACCAGGTGCTCGAGGATATGCTATGGGCTTGCACCATCTCTTTTCCTAAGAAGTGGGATCATTGTTTGAAGCTGGCAGAATTTTCATATAATAACAGCTATCAAGAGAGTAACCGCATGGCACCATTTGAAGCTTTATATGGACAGAAGTGTAGGACGCCACTAAACTAGGTTGAAGTAAGAGACCATGGGTACTTCAGGCCTGATTCCATAAAGGAGGCTCGAGAGAAAGTAAATATAATTCGTGAACACTTGAAGGCAACTTAGAGTCGACAGAAGGCTTACGCAGACAAGCGAAGAAGACCTTTGGAATTTGTAGCTGGGGATTATGTGTATCTCAAGGTATCTCCCATGAGAGGGGTACATCAGTTTGGTGTCCATGGAAAGTTAGCCCCTCGGTATGTGGGTGCATACAAGGTGTTGCAACAGTGTGGTCCCGTTGCTTATCGTCTCCAACTCCATGAAATTCTCTCGGCAGTTCACAATGTGTTTCACATCTCGCAATTGAAGAAATGCCTACGAGTTCTTGAAGAATCTGTGGAAATAGAAGGACTTCCGCTCCAACTTGATCTATCTTATGTGGAGCATCCTATAAAAATCTTGGATGAGAAGGAGAGAGTGACCAGGAACAGGGTGATAAAGTTTTACAAGGTATAATGGCAAAATCATTCAGAAGACAAAGCCACCTAGGAGCAAGAGAGCTACTTATCAAAGCATTACCCTCATCTCCTCCCTGGGTTGGATAGTTAGTTGTTGCGCCAATTGTACTCCCTACCTCTTTCTCACACTAGGCACATGAAATCTTGGGTCGAGATTTTGTTTTAGGGGGGTAGATTTGTAACACCCTGGTGTTACGTTGTAATGTTTTGCTGAAACATTTCATAAGCATCTGGATTTATGTGCATATGTGTATGACATAAGGTATAACTTGATGTTCGGCACTTGAAACATTCGTACGAAACATGAGTCCGTGGTTACATTTCATGTAATACTGTGTAATCGCATTGTTCTAGAATCTAAAAGGGCTAAAAGAACATGTAGCTAACGGTGATAAAACTAGGTGTGGTCGGACAAGGTTAGCTGGCTAGTACCTTGAGTAGGCTGGGTTTGGATTTCGACGCGGAATTGTTCGTTTCAACGTTGTTCACGTATGTTTAGGAAGTGGCCGATGATGCCATGTTTGGCAAACTCTGTGGAACCATCTTGTGCATCGAGCAATTAGTTTAGTGATTGGAGCTTTTCGTGCAAGGTTTCTCACTGCTTTAAAAAGCATGCATGACACCTGGCTTAAGCCTTGGGCGCGGTCACCACCCGCTGCTGGCGTGCTAGCACCCACTACCGTGCCCAGCTACGTCCATTGCGCCATGCATGCGCATGGTCTACATGTCCTAGCCGCCTACCCTGCTGCTGCTCACCTGCGGCCACTGCCCCACTGCTGCTCGCCTACCGCCATGTCTGGCTCGCCCTACGTGCTAGCATAGGCCACGTTTCCTTGCCACCAGGACACGACGCACACATCTTGCTCTGCGCTGCCTTGGCCGGGAGCGCGTCAGGCCCACGCTGCACGCCGCCCGACGCCACGCCGGTTCTACGCCGTTGACATTATTTTGGCTGCTTGTGTGTTGGATGACAGTCTGCCCGCCATCACCTCGCATCGCACTCGTGCTGTGTCCCTTGTCGGATGCTACCCGCCGTGTCACCATACTATTGCCTCATTGGCTTGCTGCCACGCCTTGCTGACTGGCGCCTAGAGCCATGCCCTACTGCTTCCCCATGGCCGTGCATGCTAGTAATTGTTTTGACGACCACCGCAGGTCCAAGCCAAGCCATGCCATGACTCCCCTGTCTCCCCTGTCTCCTTGGCCGCCGTGACAATTTCCCCTAATTCGCCTTAACCATAGCCGTAGACTCCAATTCGTCTTAGGCTCGGCTCCATTAGGCATCTGGCTGCGCCCCATCCCCACCTTACTGTGTGTGTCCTTGCACATGGCTGGAATTTTGTAATTCTGTGTCACCAGCTCCATAAGGCTGGGCGAACGCCCTCCAACGGCGAGCCAGCCATGCAGTGCCTCTCGTAACGATTCAGTGCACCCACAGTCTCGCCATATCCTCTTGAGCACCCCGCACACCTTAGCCGTAGCATTGCAGTAGGCCAGCACCACCATCGTGGTAGTGCCATCGTCAGGCACCACCACACCGCCGCGAGCGCACGTGGCTAGCTTTGCTCAGACCACCTCCGACCGAACCATCAATGCGAAGGTATTGGTGAGTACTCCCTAGTGCTCGCTAGCTCATGCGCTGGCCTCGCCTTCGTTGTTGCTCATGGGAACGCGCCCGCCTTTGTAGGTCAGGAGCCACCGCCGGGGAGGGAGTTCGTGCCTGCATCTTTGCTCGCCGTGTCGCCTCTAGTAGCTTCTACATGTCATCAAGGTACCTATCGACCCCTTAGGTAGGTAGTAGGGGTTCGGGTGAGGCCGACGTGGTCGCCCGGTGCTGCGCCGTCGTGTCGGTGCGCGCCCTGGGGGCCAGAGACGTAGTCGCGGTGAAGACATAGAAGTGGGAGGGTGCAGATGTAAAACTATAGACTAGCGAAACAGTACCGTAGAGCTCGTAGCAAATACCAAGTACGTCGGGGGTGCCCGTGCATTTTTGCCGACACGCGCAGGCCTTCCCCGTCGCAAGCCGTTGGCCATCTGGGCCATGCCTCCACGTGGGCCGCACGCTGGCCTGCTGTCGTGCGTGGGTGGGATGACATGGTGGGCCAGCGAAAGAGGATTCGGTTTTCCTTATTTCCTGGAAATAGAAATGCTTATTATTTTCGGTTATGAATCCAACTTCGATAAATCGTAGTAAATTGCATGGTTGTCCAAAAATAGCGAAACTAAGTTTGTTAGGTTCGCAAAAATGTCATCTACCTGTTAGTATAGTTAGTTCACCATTAGCTGTTAGGATGGTAGGCTCATAAGATTTAAGTAGAAAGCTTAGCGTTATATCGATCAATAATTATAGGAATTGTTGTGGCAAACCGACAATAGCTTTAGCTTTGAAATCGTTACAATAGGTTCCTTAGGCCTTTATATACTTGCTGTGAAAAATTGTTAGCCGTAGAGCGAGTTGCTTAATAGCGTAGTTATTATCCTTGCTTTATCGTATGTATCGTAAATTGGCATTAGGAGTAGGAATATTCGTAGTCGCCGTAAGAATATATGTCATGTTCATACTTGTTAGTGGTGCTGGTACGTAGCTTAGACTTTAGTGGGTAGATCTCACTTAGTAGTTTAATAGATGTACTTTTAAGCAAAGAGTTGTTGTTGTCATCTTATTAAGCATTGCATCATCATTTCATGTAGATCACGAACAGGTAGACTTTGTACCCATCTGCGAGCCGGAGTACGACGAGGTGATCGAGGAGTACGAGGAGGAGCTCTTCGCACAGGAGGGAGTCTAGGAGCCTATTGGTACTGACTTTGCTGACCCAGCACCTGCCCAAGTCAAGCCCCGGTGCATAACCCCTATTTATAAATGATCATTGAATATATTTATATGATATGCATTTACGTTATAGGCATTTTATGGAAACTACATGCATAAATATATCCACCATGAGTCCTACTAGTACAGGTCGAGTAACTGCTATGCTCAGGATGTTGGTAGCATGAGTAACCTACTGTTACTCGCAAATAGGTGATTAAACTATGATATCATGATGAAATAATGGAAGGAAAATGGTGACCGGGCAGGGATGTGGATTTGGTACTAGTGGGTGTGAGGGGTTGTATCCTGCGGCCAACAGGGCATAACCCGGTTACATTTTTTCCCTATCTGTGTCAATTAAGGACCGGTCATTGCATATGACTCTAGGCAAGTCACAGATTATTGTCCCGAGCACATACTTGGGTATGGGCGCAGGGAAGGCTTGTTGCTCTCTTATCGTGGATCCGGCTCTTTCTGGACCGACTGATGGGAAGAGGAGGTGGTGGAGGTCCTTGCACCGCACTGATTCTGGGACTCAGAGGCGGGGGCTTGGAGTCCAAGTTTGGATGGGGACCTGGACACCTAGGACAGGAGAGTGGTGGGTTAGTCCTGCTTGTGCCTAGGGTACAAGCGGGGCGTGTGTCTTCGAGGCACCCAGCTAGGCATATTGATTTGTGAATCGCCGGGTTATCCGGTACGACTTGTCTGCGGTTTAGCACCGTAGTAAGAACTGGAAGTGGAAAAGGAGAAGGAACAATATTGATTGCTCAACCCTTGCTTGAAAGTAGAACAGGTGCTTATATAGATTTACTAGATGAAAACTGAATACGGCTGATGATAATAATGTACTAATAAGGGCTCACTATTAGTATTGCTTTTTGCTAAAAGAGAACCAGCAAACCATAAAGCCTAGCATATTCCTTGGAGTCGAGAAAGTATTCCCTCTGGTCGGATAAGTCTTGCGAGTACATTGTATACTCAGGGTTTATTTACCCCTGTTGCAGGTGATGCTTGAGGAGTACCTTGTGTGGAGGATTCTTCTGGTGGGCTCAGACGAAATCCTCGTTATCTTATCGCTAGATGTTATCTTTTAATATTCCGCTGTTTATCATTCCGCACTCTGTATTTGGTATTGTAATAATGTACTTTTTTAAGAAACTCTAATGTATGAAATGGACTTGTGTTGTAACTCGTTCTGATTATTGGATCCTTGGGAAAAAATGTGGATCTTTTGGGTTCTCCCTTGGGGTGTGCCCGACAGACACCGCTCGCTGTAGTTGCTTTCGGGGTGCTTAGTGTCTAGTGGAAGACGAGCGCCTCTGTAATTATGCTATTTTAGGTGGTTCTGCCACACCATCTCCCCTCATCGACATACACGGTTTCTCCAAAAAATAAAAAATAAATAAAAGAGAGCCACATCTTATCTTCCCCATTCGCATCGGCTCCACTGCACCGCCCGCCCTTTGGTCACGTCCACATGAGCTCTACTAGTGCCCATGTTTGCACGAGCGCCGCTGCCGTCCACATACGCGCAATGTCAAGCACCGCTGCTAACCGCATACGCATGAGTTCCTCTGACCTATGGTGAGGGAGACCGCTGCTACCTCCACCACGGGGTTCGGATGCCTGGCCAACGGCCAGGAAGACCTCGCCTCCGCCTGCCTAGCTCGCTGTGCCCGGGTGTGGAGCTCGCCCGTGTACCACTCACGGTAGCCCAGGCAGAGCCCGCCCACACACATCTTGCGCCCGCCTACCCAGTTCGTCGTGGCCAGGGCGGAACTCGCCCGTGTGCAGCCCACGATGGCCAGGATGGAACTCCACACGCCGACGAGGATCCATTCTCCCAAGCAGCAAGGAGATGTTGCACTGAAACTACATGTTGCAAGCGTCTATTTCAAGTGTTTCAAATATTTCTGAGGTATGTTGCAAGTGTTTTATATCGATGTTGCAAAAATAGATCGGGATGTTGCAGATGTTGCAATGGTGTTTTCAAGTGCATGCCACAAATGTTTCATCTGTTTCAGACGTATGTTGTAAGTGTTTCATCTAGATGTTGCAAAAGTAGATCTAGATGTTGCATACACATGCATTGCAAGCATATGTTTCAAGTGTTTCATATGTATGTTGCAAGTGCTTTATCTGGATGTTGCATTTATTTTGCAATGGCTACAAATGTGTTTTCCTAGTGTTTCAGACGTATGTTGCAAGTGTTTCAATTGTTTTGAACGCATGTTGATGTGCACATGTTGCATTGGACCCATCTGCAGCAACCACCTGTTGCAGCTGCTGGGCCTGCCTACATGCGCGTGGGTGTAGAGGGGGGCACCACGGTGTGGGCACGGGACACAAAGCGGTGCAGACCCTATGTGAAGCAGGCGTAGTAGGGGTAGGCATCCGGACGCTAGCCTGTCGAGACATTTTGGGCGCTAGACATTCTGAATTTAGAACATAGGAAAAATATTTTGATATTATCCACCACGGTCCCCTAGTGTGCCCCAAAAAAATCTGTTAAAATATTCATCAAAGGAAGTTTGCTCATACTGCTAATTTGTACCGTACAGCTGACCTTGATATTCGCAAGAAATGTCAACGGAAAACAAATGACCATTTTATATTGTCAAGACCACTTGATTTTAACTAATCACTAGGAAATTAGATTTTTTTAATGAATAAAACTTTATTAAAAATAAAGTTCAGGTCTCTGTAAACCACTACAATAAAAGAAAGAAAGAAGAATGAGACCCAATAAGATCTGAGCATTTAGGTCTTAGACTCAATATACAGCTCAAAACCACATATATCAGCTACTCGACATGTACCCAACTGTTCAATGAGTACCACAAGACATCAAGGGCGATATCCTGAAGATACTACGAGATCTGTTAGGATACGTTCGATCCCATGATTCCTGTAATATGTTATTACTTACCGGTTATCTCCTAGATCTAACCAACATGTAACCCTGCCCCTAGACTATATAAGGCAGGTAGAGACCCCCTCAAAACACAGGCAACATCATATCATAGCCAATACAATCCAACAGACCACAAGAGTAGGGTATTACGTCGCACTGACGGCCTAAACCTGTCTAACTCTTGTGTCTCTGTTGCCTTCTTGTTCTCGATTACACGCATCTCTGCCGATCAATCTACCTTCGTGGGAAACCTCTCGGAGGACTTCCGATGATATTCTATTGACAGTTGGCACGCCAGGTAGGGGTGTGCGTGCTGTTTCCATGACAAACAAGATAGTACATTTTGTAGGCTCCACATCCTTCCCACAGCCCGGCCAAAACTTTACGGTCAGATCGATCTCCTAGGTCATCAATGCTGACAGAGACGGAGAGATCATCAATCTGGCGTAGATCGATTCTGTGCCGGCCACACCAGCCCCTACAACAGCAAATCCAATCTCAGAACCACCTTCGAGGTCACCTTCACCAAGAACTCACCGCCCGCTCCCCCGCTACCCGAGGAAGCAGATCAGCAATGATGATCTAATCGCATCCATAGATCAGGTTGGCTAGAAGCTCGTCGATTGCCTCTCCATCATGGAATTAGCTCTGACCACTCTGGTTCAGCGCTGACCACCCTCTGAATCTAATCCATCAGAGGCCGATCAGGAAACTCCAGGGGTTACGGCTCTAACCTTTGGGCTCACCAGCATCGCCGCCTCCTATAAAGATGCCCTAAGGGGCAAATTCGCTGACCAGGTGGGAGACATCTATCGTCTTGCTGACCAGATCACCGACCAGCTCTCGCGTGACTATCGACATGCTACAAATCAGCCGACATCCTGAAACATTCCTCTACTCCATCCTGGAGGAAAATCCAGACTCTGAGTCCTAGGGCTCTATGGAGACTGTCGCCGAAAGCACCGCCGTCCAACCTCCTTTCCCACCCTTCCGAGGGGTAGGATTTTTAATGTCAGCGTCGACAGCCCTCCATGGGATGGAGAAACCGAGGAGGACCACGTAGCTCGTGTCAACAGAAATGCCAACTGTGCATAGCGCCGAGCAAATGAGGCTGCCATTGTTCTAGCTAAGGCTGCTCGCAACGAACAACTCGACTCGCAAGGGAGGCCATGCCCACACCAACACAACCTTGATGATGAATTCGTTTGTGTCAACGGCCACGATGTCTACAAGACTCCAAGCGCTAACTTGGTCATGGCTATTAATGAGCTCACTCGACTCGAGCAAACACTAGAGGTCGCTAAGGTCGCCACGATGCTTAAAGCAGCACACTACTAGGTCAATGAGGTCCACCAGGATTAGAGACCCTCCTACTCGACAAGCTCGATTCGCTAATCCACCATGCTAAGATCTAATTGACGCCCTAGCAGAAGTCGTTTTGCCGATCAATAGCATGATGAAGGACAACCCCTCTACGGGGGAGCTAGGGGGAACCACATCGACTACCCTCACCAACACGACAAAGAGGTTGAACAAGATGTCCGAGCGCACATCAACAACCTCTGAGATGTGTGACGTCATATCGACGGGTGTTGTTTCTCTCGCCATGAAGAAGAAGTACGCCGACGTCAAGAGTACGAGCAAGAATTCGGCAATCCAAATGCTGCCCTCTAGCCACTTAGCATTGGCAATGCTATAGATTATGGCAATGAAGATCCAAAAGGGCCCCATGCATTCACGAGGGCACTCCAAACACTCCAGTGGCCTCATGGTTTCAAAATCACCGGGGTCGAGCCCTAAGAGGGGCGGATGAACCCCACATAGTGGCTACAAGCTTATGCCACTGTTGTGCATGCTGTCGAGGGAGATACTAGTGTCATGGCAAACTATCTTCCCATCATGCTCACGCCAACCATGATGAACTAGCTCACCAGCCTCGCTCGAGACTCCATCGGATCTTAGGAACAACTCAAGAAGGTCTTCATCGATAACTACATGGCTACATATACTTGGCCGGGCACCAAGCACGATCTGAACCGCATCGATCAGAAACCATCTGAGCTCCTCCGTAGCTACATCAGGTGATTTTCTGAGATGAGGAATTCTATTCCCAACATTAAGCAGAAGTCATCACCGCCTTTGTCCGAGGACTCCATCATCGCGACCACCACTCCAAATTCAACCGTAAGCCGCCAAAGGGGATTGGCGAGATGATCACGGTCACCGATTAGTATGTCGACGCTAAAGATGCTAAAGTCTGCTTCAACGAGGATGTAGGCACTCACTGCTCAACTCGCCTTAGCGACGAGCGCCCCAACGAATGACGCCACAACGACCGCCGCTACGACAACCGTAGTCACCATCGGGACAGTGGTCGTGATCGGCTAGATGGGTCCAAAGCTAGTCAATATCACCACCGCTGACTAGACCACATCATCGTCGCCGTTGATAAACTTCGCGCCAAGTGCAACTACGATGAGCAGTATAAGAAAATCCTTGAAGGCCCGTGCCCTCTCCACAAGAACACTAAGCATAAGATGAAGGACTGCCTTGGCTTGGCTAAGGAGTTCTAGGCCAAGAAGAATGACGAGGACAATGATGATGGAGCCAGAGGCCACTGACCACCTGGGGACAATAACAATGCCTTCTAGGATCACAAAAGCAGAAGAGATCAAAAGCTCACCGCCTGCCGGGTGCTTGCTGTCAACACTGAAGACGCCATCGCCAACCCCAGCTATCGCTTCTGGTCCGAGGTCACCAGGGCCGACCAGTGGGTGGACATCCCTTACATAGGGCGTTTCTCCTTGTTCTTGATGCAACCATCAAGAAAGTGCTCTTTAGGAAAGTACTCATCAATGGCAGAAGTGCTCTGAACCTCCTCTTCGCCGAAGCCCTAAAAGAGTTGGGCCTTGTAATAGAAGACCTCACTCCCTCCGACTCCTCCTTCTGGGGTGTGGTACCTAGTAGGGCATCCAAACTGCTTGGGAGAGATCACCCTCCTGGTACAATTCGGCATGACCAGCAACTTCCATGTCGAGCACATCAACTTCTACGTCGCCGACTTCAACACCGCCTACCATGCCATACTTGGTTTGCCATCTCTGGCCAAGTTCATGGTCATACCGCATTACGCCTATCTGGTGTTGAAGATGCCTTTGCCTACAGGAGTGCTGGCATTGTGGGCCAACCTCTCCATCACCTATGCCTGCGAAACAGAGAGTCTCACCCTCACTGAAGCAACCAGCCTCTCCATCTAGATGGTTAGCGTGGTCACCGATGCCAAGATGGTGCTCGCCGATGTCCTAGAGATCCTAGTGCTAGATCCACCTCGCGCCTCCTCCAAGTCCAAGGAAACAAAGGAGGTCGACCTTAGCCTCGACGACCCCTCCAAGACCATCAAGATTGGGGCTCACCTTGACCCCAAATAGGAAAGCATGCTCATCTCCTTCCTATGTGCCAACGTCGATGTGTTTGCTTGGAATCTTGTAGACATGTCGAGGGTACTATGGGAGAAGATCGAGCACTCCTTGAATGTCTCACTGACCGCCAAACCGATCAAGCAGAAACTCTAACAATTCACACTAGACAAGAAGGAGGCTATTAGGGTAGAAATAAAATAGCTCCTAGCTACTGGATTTATTAAAGAAGTGTATCATCCTGAGTGGTTAGCAAACCCTGTTCTTATTCAAAAAAGAATAAAGAATGAAGAATGTGCATTGATTACATTGATCTCAACAAGCACTGCCCTGAAGACCCTTTGGTCTGCCTCGAATAGACGAGGTTGTAGACTCCACCACCGGCTATGAACTCCTGTCCTTCCTTAACTATTACTCCAGCTATAATCAGATATCCCTCAAAGAGGAGACCAGATCAAAACATCATTCATCACACTGTTTGATGCGTATTGCTATACCACCATGTCCTTCGGACTCAAGAATGTTGGGGTGACCTACCAAAGGGCCATCCAGATGTGCCTTGATCAACAGATAGGCCGAACGTCGAAGCTTACATCGATGGTGTGGTTGTCAAATCCAAAACCACCGATAATCTTATCGCCGACCTTGAAGAAATGTTCGCCAACCTGAAAAGATATAGATGGAAGTTGAACCCTTCAAAGTGCATCTTTGGAGTTCCATCTGGCATACTCCTAGGCTACATTGTCAGCGCCCGCAGTATCGAACCCAACCCAAACAAGGTCTCCGCCATTACCAATATGAAATGGCCAACCTACATAAAGGACACAAAAACTCACAGGGTGCATGGCTACTCTTAGCTACTTTATATCATGCCTCGATGAAAAGGGACTACAATTCTTCAAACTACTCAAGGCCTATGAGTGCTTCTCCTAGTTGGAGGAAGTTGATACAGCTTTTGAGCAGCTCAAGTTGTTTCTAACAAAGCCTCCGATCATGACAGCGCCTCAGCTAGACAAAACCCTATTGATCTACATCGCCGCCACTTCTCGCATCATTAGCACAGCTATCGTCATCGAGCGTGAGGAAGCTAGACATGCCTATAAGGTACAACATCCAGTCTACTTCATCAGTGAGGTTCTTAATGAGTCCAAAACTCATTACCCTCTGGTTTAGAAGCTGTTATACGCCATGTCGCGCAAGCTCCATCATTACTTTGAGTACTACAAGATCGTTGTGGTCACCGAGTTCCCTCTTGGGGACATCCTCTACAACAACGAAGCCAATGACCGCATCATCAAGTGGGTTGTCAAGCTCAGCACTTACTCCATAGAATTCAGAAGCAGGCCTACCATTAAGTCACAAGCGCTTGCTGACTTCATCGCTGAGTGGACCGAGATCCAAGAGCCCATCCCCGCTGCTTGCCCCGAGCATTAGGTGATGTACTTCGATGGTGCCCTCAACATCAATGGCGCTGATGCTGGCATTTTATTCATTACTCCAACTAAGGACAAGCTTTGATATGTCCTCTGGATTCATTTCCTAGCCTCCAACAATGCCACGGAATACGAAGCATGTCTCCATGGACTTCGTATAGCCATCGAGCTCGGCATCAAATGCCTCATGGTATATGGAGACTCCACGCTGGTCATCAACCTAGTCAATAAAGATTGGTCCTATTCTAGTGAGAAGATGGACGCATACTGTGTTGAGATCAGGAAACTTGAAGGGAAGTTCTACGATATCGAGTACCACCACGTGGTATGAGATCAAAATCAGCTCGCCAACCACCTATCTAAGATAGGCTCTTCTTGCACCGCTATTCCACCTAGGGTCTTCGTTCAAGACCTCTTTACGCCATCTATTAAGGAAGAGAAGGAAGTTCAAGAAATCCCATCCACCGAGCAGCTGGTACTTACAGTACCTTCGCCAACTATAGATTGGAGGGAATAGTTCATTGAGTACCTCACTAGCACTGACGTACCCACCGACAAGACTAAAACTAAATGCCTCATTCACCATAGCAAGCATTACGTACTGGTGGATGGGAACTTGATGAGGAAAAGTGCTAAGGAAGGGATACTATAGAAATGCATCACCAAAGAAGGAGTGAAACTACTTCTTGAAATTCACTCTGGTTCCTATGGCAATGACATGGCTTCAAGAAGCCTAATCGACAAAGGTTTCCGAGCTAGTTTTTATTGGCCCACCACCATCACCGACGCAGAAGACCTGGTCTGACATTACTAAGGATGCCAATTTTTTGCCAAGCAGATACACGTGCTGACATAGGAATTACAGACCATTCTAGCTTCTTGGCCTTTCGCATGCTAGGGACTGGACATGATTGGGCCTTGCAAGCTTGCGCCAGGCGGTTTTTGGAATGTATATGTCACCATTAACAAGTTCTCCAAGTGGATCGAATACAAGCCGCTTGTTTTGGCCATTGCAAAGAAGGTCGTCGAACTCTTCGAAGATATCATCCATAGATTTGGTCTCCCGAATAGCATTATCACCAACCTTGGAACTACATTCACTGGGCACCATTTTTGGGACTTCTACAAAGATCGATGCATCTCTATCAAATATGTCTCTGTTGCCCATCCTAGAGCCAATGGCCAGGTCAAACGGTATGATCCTCGATGCTCTCAAAAAGAGGCTATACCAGAAAGAGGAAAAGCATCTGGTAGATGGCTCAAAGAGCTCCCAGCTATAGTCTAGGGACTGCGCACTCAATCTAGTCGCAACACTGGTGTGTCTCCATAGTTTTTGGTCTATGGCTCAGAGGTTGTACTTCCCACAGACATTGCCTTCCGAGCACCTAGGGTGGAACATTATAATGAAGAGCAAGCCACAGCTATTCGTATAGAGGACGTCAACAGAGCTAAAGAAGAATGCCTGATCACCAGCATCTGCATAGCCAAATACCTAGAAGGCTTGTGAAGATACTACAATCGCAATATCAAAGGTCATTCATTTACAGTCGGCGACCTCGTTCTCCGTCAAAAGCAGAAAACCGAAGGGATGCACAAGCTCTCCTCCCCCTAGGAAGAGCCTTACATGGTCAAAGAGGTTACCCGACCAGGTCTTACTAGCTATCTAACATGGAAGGAGTCGATATCCCCAATTCATGGCATATCGAGCACCTTATATGTTTCTATCCTTGAAACGCTCTAGATATGTACTCTCCACTCCATAATGAATGAAGTTTTTGTTGCCATAATTTGTCTCCACTATTTCTCCACTCTGATTTAATCTCCATTTGCGGTCGCTAGCTCTAAGCTACTCCTTAGTGAACTCTGACAATTATACGTGATCTCCAAAAATGCTTCGCCACATTTCTCTATACTAAAATATCTCTAAGATATTTCACCAACCATCGAGCAACACATGTTCCGCTCTATGTTTTTAGGACAAAACCTAGTCTCCGATCTCTCCCTATACATGCTACGGGCTCCGCGCTCTACGTTATGGATGGTCGGCTATGGTTCCTCGGTCATGTCTGTTCCTCCTACATGTGCACGGGTTACATACTCGACATTATGGAATACGAGCTAGCCAGCGCCAAGAGCCCAGTAACAAACTAACTGCTCTGATGCTACTTATACCATGTATAAATGCATTAGGGTTAACAAAAAGTTTCTTCTTCACCAAAAGTGCTAGCAAGATGCATAAACATGCACATGTCTACATACAACATTTATACAAATACATAAATGTTTGTTTAAGCCCTCACGCATATAACTCTCCTCTCTAGATGTTCTATACAGGTTCCTCCCCACTCAGGTAATTGCATTTGGCCCTCACCATCCACCTCGCTGAACAGATCGACATCGTTGGATAGCCACTTCGTCTCGTCCTCCACCTCATCCTTCAGCTACTCCTGCTTTGCCACACCTGTCCCCCTAGCGAATCCAGCCCCTATCACTCGAAGATTGATAGCAGGGTAGTGGGACCAGACCACCGCCGGGGCGTGTGTCATGATAGAGACAGTGGCATCATGGTTGAATCTCTTGAAGTTCTCCCATGCCGCCTTGCACATGTCGATGATGGTGTCTGGATGTGGTGGCCTATTATCAGGCTGAGGAGCTGCTTCCATGTCAATGCAGTCAAGCACCGACCTGACTCCGGCCACCATGGCGTCAAGCTTTCTCCTCTGGGTTTGCGCCTCTAGCTCTAGCATGTCGAACTATGCCTTGGCCCTTCGACGGTATTTTGCAGGCACCAAAAGGATCTGTCAAATGAAGAAATCACTTCAGCACAACTCCCACCACAAAACTACTCACCTTTTAGCTCCTCAGCCAGTTTCTTCGCTCACCCAGATGCCTTCTCCTCCTCTTGGAGTTGACTGATGACCTGACGCAACTGGCTGAGCTCTGCATCTTGCTCTACATATGTGACGATCATCAGCAACATTAAAACTATTTGGTAATGCAGAACAAATTCACCGATCCACAGTACCTTTTTTTCTGCTTGAAGACACTTCTCAGCTGCTCGGAGTTGCGCTCCAACTGCTTGGAGGTGCACCTCATCTGCTCAGAGACGGTCTTCACCTGCTCGAATAAGGCGCCCTTTTGGTACTCCAGGCCCCTCGTATTTGATTCAGCAAGATTTCTTTCGTGTTGGGCCCTCTGAATGTTTTCTCCATTAGCTTCATTGCCTCCTACTTCGCATTCTCCTCAGTGAGGGGCTCCATCCTCTTGATCAACTATTGCCATTGTTCAACAGTTCACGCTATGCCCTGCAAAGCACCAAGATTATAAAGAACCTTGTTCTCCATTGCCAAAGACAGACATCGCTGATGCAATACTAACCTCGATATGCTTCATGGCTATGGAAAGGGTGGACCATAGCCTCCTCACCTCCCTGGTGGTGTCCTCCTCTTCCATGACCACCACTTCATCCCCTCGCTTGCGAAGGATCTGGATGGCTTGAAGTTGTGATTCTTCACACTCAATCTCCTTGACCTCATCCTCTTCCTCTATAGCCGGTGGTGCTCCCTAGGGGTTCAGTGGCCGCATAGAGTGTCTGACCACGCCTTGTGATGTCTCAAGGTGCACTGCTTGCTCCTCCAGCACTATCAGCCTCTCCGCCCCAACTTTGGCATGACGCTGGTAGCTCTAGGCTCTACCTCCAAAGACCTGGTGGCTCTTTGCCATTGTTCCTGGCATCGCCGCCGACTTGCTCGCTGTCGTCGTCCATCGCTCTCTGCCTTCAACTCCACCGGCAGCAGTGGTCGACTCCTCCATAAATCGCCGAGTGCCTAGGGACTCTAGGACAGAGTCTACCACCATGGTCTTCACACCAAGAATAGTCCTCGGCTGCTCGCCAGTCTGGCTAGAAGGATTCAGATCCTCCGTGCACCCCAATCTGCATCCGATCAGCTCATCAATCACCGCAACTATAAAAATCGGGCAGCAAATGACACCAAGGCAAAGATACTTACATGTCAACTTCTCGATAGATGGTTTTGAACCGGCACTACCACCCTGAGCACCCAGGCACTGCTCTAGTGTCAATCCACATGTCCTGGGCTGAAGGCGTGGCCCCTACCATTGGTGCCTTCTCCGCCTGCTGCTCGAGGACTCCCTCCCCTCCCTTCGACTGCACCTTTGTGAGCGTGTTGTGCGGTGGCACCTCAGTGCTCAGAGGAGGAGCTACTAGAGCCCCGTCGTCATCCGACCACTCGGACATCACCACACTCTACATCTGAGTGGTCTAATTGCCGCCAAGTGAGATGTCGGCGGGCTTGCAGGGAGCTACACCCGCCGTTTTCCTCTTCTTTTGGGCTAGCTCATCTCTTACCGCCTTTTTCCCCTAGAGTTTCTCTAATACAGGGGGACTCTCCTTCTGACCAGCACCTTCATCTTTGGATTCAGATGAAGCACTGACGGCACCTTCCTCCGATTGAGTGGTCAGCCTAGTGTCGACTGCCTTTGGACAATCGCTCCTCAGCATGCCCGAGAAGTATGCCGCCCATTCCTACAAATGGATCTTTCCACAAGTGAATCAGTCCACCGCTCGGCATGACACAGGATAAAAAACACCAGGACCAATAGTCGAGATTCTTACCTGTGGAGGTGGGTTCGTGCAGTTGAAGGTCTTCGACTACCCTAGCATGCTGTATGACACATTTGGAGCGAACAACTCAGCAGCCTAGTGTAGCACGGCCTCCTTTGTCAGCCTATCCATCCTCTCTCGGGTGCTGTTGGTGGCCCCCTTGAAGTCAAAGACTACAAGGGCCCTCTCCTAGCAGGGCTGGACACGGCGCATTATGAAGTTCACCGCCACCACCAGTTCATTCATCTTCATGCCCTTTATTAACTCAAGGAGCTCCTTCACCTGCTCCATATCAGCACTGGTCGGCTTCTCCGAGCAGCTCCTCTAGTTCTCCAGAACCTGGTCGACGTCGCTTCTAAAGGTAGGATGGCTTTGCTTCATGTAGAACCACCTAGCATTCCACCCCTTCAGCGAGGTGTTCAGTAGCACAGTAATGTACTCACCGCCATCCCATCGCAGAGCTACAAATACACACCACTAACCACTCTAGAACTGCCCCTGCCCTTCTTCTTTAGCCAAAATAGGTGTCAGAAGAGGTTGAAGTGGGGCAGAATGCCAAGATATGCCTCATAGAAGTGGATAAAGACAACAATATGCAAGATAGTATTTGGATGCGGATTGCATAGGCTTACTCCCCAATACTCCAATAGATAGCGCAAGAAAGGATGAATAGGAAGTCCTAATCCACGCCAGAAATAATCTTTGAAGACTATGACTTCGTCAGTATGCGGCATCGGGTAGGGCTCACCGTCGGCCGGACGCCATCCGACGGTGACACGGTCAGGAAGAATGCTTGCCTCCACCATCCTATTGAGCTTTGTCTCCCCCATGAGCAACGGCACCCATTCTTTTTCATGGCTCGCCCTGGCTGCCGCCTTCTTCGTGTTGCCACTTCCTCTCTTCAGTGCCATTCCTTAGATCTGGATTGGGACTGGTGGTGGAAGCGCGTGTGAATGCGAATGGGGGAGCGTGAGGCTAAGGAGGAAGATGAAGTGGTAAAGGTGGGAGCACGGAGTGCGGCGGCGTAGTTATAAAGAAACCGTACCCACTTTTCGCGTTCAATGGTTTTTGGGAAACTGCACCTCAATTTGCGCCTTTCTGAATTCCCCAATGCGGCGTGGTGGGCCGTTATCTGGGCTTCTACACAACTATGGTCCATATCGCTTATTCTCCTATGCAACTTGGTACTACACACTGAATATTTACCGATTTCTCCACAATACCATCAAGGCTCAGTAATTTCTACTATACAGCCATTACTCTGACTTTTTCTCCATGATTTGATTTATTCGAGATTTCCGCTTGTGGCTTGGGGACTATGTCATCATTAAGACTTGGTTTCTCACCACACTGGGGACTTTCTTCTGGTTACTGTTGTTTCTAACCCTGGCACCACATGACCACGTCACCTACTGTCAGGCTCAGGAACTAAGTGGGCACACTTCACCTCGCGGTGAATGTGTGTTTCTCATTTCAGGGCTCTGCCCGAGGACTGGCTGCCTACTCAGCCATTCTTCTGCTTTTCTTCTACTTTGGACCCTGGCACCATGTGACTACGTCACCTACTGTCAGGCTCGAGGACTAAGTGGGCACACTTCACCTTGCGGTGAGTGTATTTGCTTTAATCTAGAAGACTCCACGCCTCCTAAAGTTGAAGAAGACTATCTTCCTTTCTCGTGGTCGGACTCTAAGTGGGCACACTTGGTCCACTAGGAGGAAATTTTTGATTTTGAACTTGAGCTCCTTACATCCTTCTAGCAAGCCTCACTTGGGAAAGCTCGTGCTTGGCCGAACAGTTAAGCTGGTCGGCTACGGTCCACAACTGCTCGGCAACTCGTTATGGTGGTTGGACCATGAGTCTGACTGCTCGGCTTTGTTTACACATGCTCGAACAAGCTCAAGACGGCGTTGCACAACGGCTATAAGGCGCTCGGGGACTAGCTATGGGGGTACGACCCCGGATACCCATGGCAGACTACATGGGCTGCGCTCCTAGGGGTGGTCTAGCCCACAAGATGAAGACCTACGGTGCACGACATTGCTCGACTTGTACCACAAGACATCAAGGGTGATATCCTGAAGATACTACGAGATCTTTTAGGATATGTTTGATCCCATGATTCCTATAATCTGTTATTACTTACTGGTTATCTCTTAGATCTAACCGACTTGTAACCCTACCCCCAGACTATATAAGGCAGGCCAGGACCCCCTCAAAACATAGGCAACATCATATGATAGCCAATACAATCTAACAGACCATAGGAGTAGGGTATTACATCGCGCTGACGGCCCGAACCTGTCTAACTCTTGTGTCTCTGTTGCCTTCTTGTTCTCGATTACACGCATCTCTACCGATCAATCTATCTTCGTGGGATACCCCTTAGAGGACTGCCAATGATATTCTATCGACACCTCTCTACTACAACCATCACCTCCCTCCACTCTGCGAGATTTGGAGCTGGCAGATCCGGTGGCATAGGAGGTCATCCCCAACGCGGAGAGGACCAGGACCCGTTCTTTTTTCCTTTCAGGCGTCTGAAGGTGGATTTCACAATGTTGGTTTGCCACTATGATGGAATGCTAGATAGAGGTAATGGCACTGTCTTTTGATGGTATTTTATGTGATGAACGTCTTTTAGTGGTATTTTACGGAAGTGGAGTTTTTTCAGGTGCTATAGAACCAATTTTCCCATTATTTTATTGCCCTGTCATAATCTATGCACATCATACATTATGCCCTTTTCTATTTACAGAGTAGTCCATGATACCTAATCACCAAAAGAGGAAGGCTACATTGCTTTTGCCTCTACTGGTTGCATCTAGTATGTGCTCAACTCGTGATCGATGTCTGATGTTCAGCGTAAGGAAACTTGCCACTATGATGATCGGCTGTCTTTTGCAAACCTCATGGCTGCGAGCTGTGTAGTTTGCCATTCTAAGGTACCAGCTAAGGTGTTTGATAGTCATTAAATCCTTATTGTAGTGTATAGTTCAATAGTACCATAAATGTAATGAAGGGTTGTGTAATATATAACTGAACATAACCATACGAGCTACAGTGCACATATAAATCATGCTATATGTTGTGATATATGTTTGATCTTAGGTACTAGCGCTGGTGATGGTGGCAATTACTATATATTAATGATTATAATGTATATGTGACTAATATCTTAGCTTTACCATATCTGATTATGGAGCTGTGTATGTCGTAAAGGCTAGCTTTTATTCTTCAAATCATGATAGAGTGCCCGAAGGGCCCCTGATGTTCTAGTTGCATCTAAAAGCATCTCACATGTCTTGTGTCTCCAAAGTCCACATGTTCTCCACCAACAATCGGTCGTCTGATAACATATGACTTGATAATCACATATGATGACTAAAACAACTTAATAGATGAACGACATTCATGGTCGTCGTCTTTTCACAAAGCTCATCAAACTAGAGCCTCTCTTCTCCTAAAATATAGGACGACTAGCTGCATAGCCAAAGAGAATTCCACCATGTCGTTAAGGCATTCTAGGTCCACCGACAAACAACGCCGCACATAGTAGGTCGTCCAAAGTAGCACTTCCAATGAAAATGAGACGTGAGATGCCACCGCCGCCTGTCCAAAAGTTAGTAAAGTTTTCACCGAGATACAATAGAGAGGAGTGGTGGGAATCGCCATGAAAACGCCTCCATGGAGGGAAAGGCGTCGTTTGTCATTGAAGTTGGTCAATGGCCTGTCAGTTCTCGCCAACGATTTCCCATCAACTCAACAGACACCTCATCATGCAAGACTAACATGATACCACCAACATTCTGACTCCAAAAGCTAGTAACAGTAACCTAACACTCCTCATGCTGTCAAAATAGTCGAGGCAAGCCATCGCGATGAATAGAGTAGGGAGATGACTAGTGGGAGAAAAGCCCCAACGGTCTAGGTTGCCACCACAACACTCACCAAAGGAAAATCCTGATGTACCGATTGATAAGACAGCAACCAAAAGCCACTAGATCCAGATCGAGGTGCACAACCTAGATGCTAGGAAAAAGGTATAACAAACCAAGGGGTGAGAAATAAAGCAGGGTTACCATCGCTACCACCAACGATAGCAGTGGTGGCCGGCTAGATCTATGGCAGTGCGGGAGATCAACACTAGCACAGAATGTATCTTACGATTGGTTGAAAATTAGATGGTTGGACTATGTTACCTCATAATGGGTTGCACTTAGACATGCCCGACCTTAGGGGGTCGAGCTGGACGGCAACACTAGCCCCTCAAAAACTAAGGAGACCAGCCCTATGCCATTCATGCATCATACATTGGCCGTGTTTGGTTCAGCTAGAAAATACTTTTGTTACCAAAAAAGTAGAAAGCTAACCAAACAGATGGAATTAGAAGTTCCTTTTCTGGAGCCAGTTGTTTTTGTGTAGTATATAATTTTCGTAGCACCTTGAACACTGTTTTTAGCTTTTAGCTTTTCCAAATACATAGAAATAAAGAGCCGTTTTATAACTGTTTCGAGGAAGACAAAAGGAGAGGGTATGTTTCATTTGTTTTAACCGAACAACTTATAGTTTTTTCACAGCACCTAGCTCGCAACTTATGATAGTTTTATATAGCTCACGACTGACGACTGAACCAAACAGACCTGTAGGTCAAGGTTAGGTCCATAAGAAAGAAGAGAAAACCTGATAATTTGCCGTCTATCGTTGTCTGCTCCTTTCGCGCCGATCATGAGTTGCACGGTCGCTAGTCGCCTCCGCCACCTTGTGGCTCACTTTTGTTCCAACACCTAGATAGCCAGTCGCTCACTCCTCGTCTGATCAGCTATGCTGCTGCTGCCGCTGAAGGTAAGTCATCATTAGCTACTATACTGGGAAGAAGAAAATATGCAGCCACGGCCAAACAAGAAAAAAAAGGACAGCCGAGCATACAGAGGCTCCAATTTTGCTGGCTATAGACGCCGAGACGATACATCATGTACGGACGTCGGTAACATGTACTTTGCCCAATTTCCCCTTTGTTATTAATCTATTTTTTAATTAAGTATAGACACAAACGCTCACATACACGACACACTCACCCCTAAAAATATAAGCACATCTTATCCCTATGAGCACCTCAAAGAACTGAGTTGGACCAACAAATCTACATTAATTATAAGTTTAATAGATATTTATTTTTCCTTTACCCTCAATATCTATTCTTTAGAGTACAATACTTTAGACTCTTCTAACGTTCAGATTAGGCCCCCTTTGAAACGAAGGATTGAAAAAATACAGTAATGGGATAAGAATGCATATGTAAAACAAAGGAAACACAAGAAGTTTGTAGGAATAGGTGTATAGATGAACTGCAGGAGAAACACAGGAAACCAAAACATGAGGTTTTGAGTGGATGTTTTTTCCTATGGTTTTCCTATGAAATCAAACGCAAAGAAAAGTTTCCTATGTTTTTCCTATAGACGATTCCTATGAACAAAGGGCGCTACAATAACTCAATCCATAGGAATGTGAATCCTACATTTTTTTGTTTTTCCTACGATCCAAAGGGGGGCTTAGGATTTGGGAATCATGTACGGCACAGTTTGGGTTGCGTGACTAGAGCCTATTTACTTATATTTAGTGAATAATCATTATTTCAGCTCTCAACTTAGTAATTTACTAACTCTTCTGATTTTCATCATAATAACTTAATGCCTACAAATATTAGAATAAAAATATAAAGTACTTCCCCCATTCCAAATTATTAAGACCTTTTAACTTTTCTAGACGTAGCATCTGCTATACACTCAATTATACACTATGTCTAGATACATAGTAAAAACATTGTATCTAGAAAAATAAAAATGTTTCATAATTTGAAAGAAAAGGAGTAATATTTATAATTTACTTTATAAAAATGTTGTTTTTATGCATTAAAGTGTTCATTAGAAACATTGTTATTATTATAGTTATATTAAAATAGTCTATCTTTTTAGCTTTGCTCTAAGAGCGACTTCAGCATAACCCCCTACTTGAGATTGGGGTAGAGGGGGTAAAAAAATGCAACTCCAGTAGCCCCCCTACTCGCCCCCTACTTCTGTTGGCCCCTACTCCACTCCCCCTACTTTTAGTCTCGCTACTGCATATGACATGGCCGTCTCGCAGTGATTTCGCCCGACACGCGTGTCTTGCCCATCGGCATGGGCTGCTGTGGTGGCCTACCCTGGTCGGCGACGCCAGCCACGGTGGCGTGGCTAGACCTGGGCAGCTGAAAGGTCCTTGTTTGGTTTTGGTAATTGAGTGGCAACTTAGGTGGACTAATGTGTGGTTAAGTGATTTACACAGGAGATTAGTCCACAAGAACACTTGTGTGAGCAACTCATGCCATAGAGGTGAATTGGTTTGGAAATGTTGTGAAGCTCACACATGTGATGAAGGAGTTCATTGCATATGAGACATGACATTGAGTCATGTGACCAAGGTGGAGAAGATCAAGACAAGACTTGGCTCAATGGACCGGTTGCAAGTGTGAGGAGCAAGTTGAGTGATGACTTGGTGCCAATGGATTGAAGCAATGATGAAGAGCAAGTGAAGTCAAGATCGATGAACCAATATGGTCATGTGATGATATGGAGTGGATCATATCATTGTTGATCATGTTGGTGCATGTGTTGCATCAACATTGAAGGAGATGGAATGGAATGCGCAAGGCAAAGGTATGACTTAGGGCATTTCATTTCACTAGTCATAGGTGTGTAGAGAAGTTTATGACCGGGTTTAGGATAGATGGTCGTACTATCAAGAGGTGCAAACTTGTTTGCATATCGGTATCTAGTGCCACTCGAGTGATCTGATGTTGCATCGTTACTAGGATCGAGTGGCGTGGCAAGTTGAGTGGCTAACTACTTGAAAAATGTTTGTGAAAAGCTAACACACATACACATGGTGATGTACACTTGGTGGTGTTGGCACATTTATAAAGGAGGAGAAGTTGGAGTTGGTGTGGATCAACTCGGTGAAGAAATAGAGGTGAAACAGCTCACTGGAGATGACCAGACGCTGGTTTCGGGCGGACCTACGCGTGTGGTTAGTTGGCGTGAAGGAGGCGTGGCTCTAGTGATTGATCGGACGCTGGCGCTTGGTGGTGACCTAACGCACAGGGGCCGTGTCCGGTCATCTATGACGTATGCTGATGTCATGGCAAGAGGAGTGGCAGTGACGCATGGCAGACGAAGAAGGATCAGACTCGGGAGCTGAGTCCGGTCATGACTAACCTGACGCATCCGGTCATGGAATCGAGGGTCTAGGAGCTCTCTATTCATGACTAGGCAATGAGGCTCGGGCATCAGGTTGTGGCTGCTGGCATGTTCGGTCAGGTGTTAGCCAAGAGTAGGCATGCACGATCTGACGTGGTGCAGTAGTGTTAGGTCAGGGCTTGGCATGTCCGGTCATCACTTGATCGTTGGCACACGGCTACCGACCGTTGGGATCAAACGCACGATGTTGAATGGCAGGGACACGTGGAATGCCAGGAGTGACCAAACACAGGGCGTAGCGCGTTCGGTCATTATGACCTGCGCATCTAATCACTGTGAGTTCTACCCAGTGAAGGGGTAACGACTAGTTTAGCCCGTGGGGCTATAAATAGAAGTGTTGGCTGGTCTTTGGCCAATAGCTGAGCACCGTTGAGCCTGGGTGGCTTGTGTAGGTGTGCTTGGATGCCCTTTAACTCACTTGTGCTTGCAAGAGTGTGATCTGATTGTGAGTGAGTGTGATTCTAGTGTATTGCATCGTGAGGTTGCATCGAGTGGCACTAGGTGGTCATGTTGCAAGCTGGTGGTGCTTGTTACTCTTGGAGGTTGCCACCTCCTAGATGGTTTGGTGGCTTGTGACTCTGTTGAAGCACTCAAGAAGATTGTGTGGTGCTCTGGAGGAGGATTTGTGAGGGGGATTGTGCTCACCCCATGGGGATCATGAAGAGCAACTCTAGTAGAGCGTGTCATTGAGCTACCCTCACTTTTGGGGTAGGTTCTTGCGGTGCCCGACGTGCGAGCTTGGCGGGTGATGCCAATTAGCCACTGAACCACCAAGTGAGAGGTCGACACAATGGGGATGTAGCTTGGTGGCAACCAAGTGAACCTCAGGAGAAAATCACCATGTCAACATTGTCTTCATTTTCTCAGTGATTTGCATTCCGCACAACATAAACTTGTCTTTACATTTCATACATCGTGCTTATGTAGTTGCTCTTATAATTAGTTAGCTTGTGTAACTTGCTAGTTACCTTCTTGCTTGTGTAGCATAGAAGTAGCTCCCTTGCGTGGCTAATTTGGTTTTAGTAACCTTGTTAGTCACATTGCTTAGTTTGTGTAGCCAAGTAATTTATGCTCTCTAATTTGGCTTGTGTAGCCTTGTTATTGAGCTTTGCTAGTGAACTTGGGTGGCTTTGTGCTTTTGCTTACTAAATTGTGTAGACGCCCCCGGTTTGCTTGAAGTACTAGTTGCATAGGTTTGTGTGACCTTGCAAGCTAGAATTGGATAGGTGAGGACTAGCTAGCCCAGCACCTTTTGTTGCCTCTTTAGGATCTTTATAAGGTGCTTGTGAACTTAGATAGAGTGGTGTAGTCTTGGCTAGACCAATAGTTTTAATTCCACATTTGTTTTGGTTAGCCATCATGATTAAGTTTTAGAACGGACTATTCACCCCCCCTCTAGCCCTCCATCTTGACACTACACGTAGTATTAGAGCTAGGTCTCTCATTTGTGGTCTTCACTGACCCGAGAGGATGGCGGCTTATGGGCTAGATGTTGAGTGTCCGTACACTTTTTATGGCACATACTTTGCACGGTGGAAAAATTGGATGACTTGCAATTTTAAGTTTATTTCACCTCAAATGTGGTGGATCATAGATGTGGACTTTTCTCTTGTGTTGGATGAAAAGAATGCAACTCAAGCGCAAAAGAAATGCCTACATCTTGATTGCTAAGTTACTAATATTTTCTATCAATCTATGAAAGATAACATATTTGGGGAGATCATGTACATGATGACCACCCATGATATTTGGTTGTACCTCAACTTAATATATGGGAGTGTCTCCAATGATGATAATGAGGCCACCAAGGAGGAGGCACATGAGTGTGTCGAGCATGACCATAATTTGGTGATTATGGAGGATTGCTCCACCTCATGGTCAAGTGATGATGATGATCGAACCACTACAAGTTCACTTGACAAGATTGATGGTGATGCCTCAAGTGATGCACATGATGATCCTACCCATGCACACTTGATGGTGATGATGGTTCATGCTCGGGCTATGAGAGGGATGCTTCTACAAGCCCTCCATCACCACATTGCTTCATGTCACAAGGTGACACAAAGGTACAAAATGCTAACATGGTTGATCATGTTGATTCATATGATGAGCTTGTAGATAAACTTGCTAGCATGATCATGCCTTTAGAAAATGAGAAAGCTAAAACAATGAAATTGGAAAATGAAAACTCATTTCTAAAGAATTCATGTGAAGAACATAAGCACTTACTTGATGTTCTTAAAACTTCACATGATGAGTTAAAATTGACTCAAGAGACACTACTTGCATCTCATGAAGAATTATTAGAACAACATGCTTCTCTCATTAAAGTGTTTTCAATGAAACTTAAAAACAATGAGAGCTCATCACATGAGTCAAGTGATCAATTGCAACATGTGACTAACTCTTGTGATGTAGGGAAGAAGCATGTATCCACTTCTTGCGATGATTTATTAGATATGCCATGTTCTTCACATTTAGATGCTTGTTCTACTTCTATATCTTGTGAGACTAACCTTTTGAAGGAGAACAATGAGCTTAAAAGTGAAGTGAAGAAATTGAGCAACAAGCTAGAGAGCTGCTACAAAACCAAAATCACCTTCGAGCATATGATGAACAACAAAAGAAGCTATGGTGATATGAGTGGAATTGGATTAAAAAAGAAGATGACAAAGGGCAAAAGAAAAAAGGCAAAGAAGATGAAGAAGCAATTACAATTGAAGTTGTCTCACTCCATGTGCTACCAGTGTCATGAAGCAGGACACCTTGCAAATGGTTGCCCAAACATTAAAAAGCTCAAGAAGATGAAGGAAGAAGAGAGGCTCGAACATGTGAAGTGCTTCAAGTGTCGCACATGGGGTCATCTCACCTCTATGTGCCCAACAAAGGAATTAGTGAAGCAACAAGTGAAGCCTCAACCAAAGGCACAAGTTGAGCAAGAAGAAACACCCCAAGTGCAAGACAAGACCAACCACGAAGATGGTGGTGATTCGGGGATAAAGAAGAAGAAAACAAGAAGGGGTGGAAGAGCAAGGCTTCCAATGCTTATTCAAGATGCCAAGATGATGAGCAATAATCAAATGAGAAGAGAGATTAGGCTCACATCAAGTGCTTCAAGTGTGAAGATATGGGACACTTTGCCTCAAGGTGTCCTACCAAGCTTGAGAAGAAGGCTTAAGCAACTTATGAGATGCAAGGCAATAGGAAGCACCACATGAGCATGGAAGAAAAGGCTCAATCAAAGAGGAAGTGCTACTCATGCTGGGAAAGGGGACACATGGCACATTCATGTGCCCTAGGTAACTCACCTAAGCCTATTTCAATTGATGCAAATACTATGCTTAGGAAGGATGGCAATGGTACCTCATTAGTTGCAATTGCAAAACATCCCACTATTCATACTAAGGCTATGCCTATGTATGTTGCACCTAACTTGAGAGGACCCAAACTAGTTTTGGTACCATAAAAAAGTGGATGATTGTTTGTAGGTACCATGGGCATTGGAGGCATGGTTCAAGTAGTATTCATTATGTGGTTCATGTTATTGAGCCAAGTATTGACAAATGATGATAATTATCCCAATGCCATGACAAGATTGTGAAGTCCAAGTGCTACAACATACAAGTGTCATTTATCAAGTTGTGGTGATTCTTTGGATATATTTGATGGCTTGCAATTATTTGAGTTGAAGCTTGCTAATTGGATGATCATGAGCCAACCAAGGTATATCTCTTGTTGATCTTATTCATTTGGATGCATATGAGTTGATTGAATTATATATATATATATATATATATATATATATATATATATATATATATATATATGCATATGTTGCTTGCTATGAGATGATTGAATGGATTAAATGCTTAGTAAGCAAGTTTGGATTGATTTGTGTTGGATAAGTTAATGAGATGACTTTTAGTAAATGGATTGAATGGATATATGTCTTGTAAGAGTGTTCAAACAAGTTGATTTCAAATTTGGTTCAATTTGAAGAAGTATAGCTCAATTGATTGAAATATGCCCTATAATTGAAAAACTGAGCTAGCTGTGATCAAGTCTGAATTTGAGTGATCATATCTATTTGGATTGACTTGAAATTTGGTATGCATGCTCTAGACTTATGGTATAAGATGCTATGCGAATTTCATGAGAATTGAATAAGATATGCTTCAGTTTTGGAGTGGATCTTTTCAGCTACAGTGTAGCAGTTTTTAGCATGTAGCAGTGGTGGAAGAATTGAAATCTGGTAGCAATCTAGAATTCAAATAAAGCTCAAATTTTTACAGCTACTAGATGACTTAGTAAAACACATCTTCACTAAATTTTGTGGTATTTGGATCTGTATATTGGGAGATATAAATTTTTATTTGAAGAGTACAGAATCTGCCAGAAAAGTGATAATTATTGGATTGATCAAGAGTCACTTTGATCGAGAGGTCCTCAAGTTGGAAACATTTTAATAAGTAATTGAGGCACATAAGTTTGGTTTTGAGATGATTTAGAAGCATGACAAGCAATGAGTACAAGACCATTTGATTATGGAGTATACCTGGCACATATTTAGTACTCAAATTGAAGATAAAGACCAAGCTAAAGATGAAGATGATGTTTAAGTTCTAGTGACAATTGAAATCATTCGGTAGAAAAAAAAGATCTTAAACAAGTAGAAAGAAAATGACTTAAAAAGGATTGTCACACCCAATTTTAAGGATAAAATGGGATGCATAATCTTATGTGCGCTCAGAGATCAGTCATATACATAAGCCGACAAATTATAGAAAGTGCCATCACAAGTGTTTATTACATCATGAATATTATCACATAGTATTCACATAGATATGGCGGAAATATAAAGATAAATCTCTCGCGGAAGCTCCATAGCATAGGGACATCAACTGGTTGACCATAAGACTAGTAATCCTTAGGAAAGTCATCATTACCATTGCAATCTGTTACCCATCCGGGATTTTTATCCAAATAATAAAAATAAACAAGCGTAAGTACATGTCATACTCAACAAGTGTAACATGGGGTTCATGAGGCTCAAAAGGCTTGACACAGGTTTAGCAGCATTTAGCTTTTAGTTGTCACAATTTTAGTATATGAGCAGCATCAAGTTGTCATAATCCTATAGTAAACACATGATCAGTGTAAACATGATTAATGAAGAGCATAAACAAATAATTAATAGTGATAATCTATTCCATAAGGGTTCTAAGGCCGCTCATGACCATGAGCATGGCTGATATACTAGTTTTACACTCTACAGAGGTTGTACACTTTCACTGTGAGTCGTGTTTCCCATTTGCCCGGGGTTTGCAAGTCCCCAAAACACTACCAAAGTGAGCAGGCAGGGTACACTATGAAGCCTTTCAAAGGTTCGTCTAACAAGTTAGGGCCGCTAGGTTTCTAATTGGCAAACAGATGTAGAGCTCCCCTTCTAAATGGCACATTCTGCGTAGGCCATACACATAAAGACAGAGGCCGCACTATACCTGATTTGTCAAGCCCCTCTTGCGCCATAAAGGTAACCACTAACAAGCTAGAAAAGGTCCTTGTACTGAGCTAAAGCTAGAGCCATGTGACCCTCACAGTTGTACTGTAAGTCCCAAATGATCACTTACAGATAAGTCCTTAGGGAGAGGAATCTGAAGCATTTAGAAAGTAGCTAAATACTCCAGCCCCCTTTTACCAAGTTGCTAAAAAGTCATATTTTAATGTTTATTACATATACCATTAGTCAAATTACAAGATCATGGTTTCGTGGAGCACTAGCAAAAGCTACCCAATGCAATCCCATAGGTGACAAGGTATAAGTCCAATTCTAGGAAATCCTTATATATAACAAGGAGACACATGCAAATATGAATTAAATGTATTAAGGTTGATAGGAAACAAGGATGATCCCATACTATACTTGCCTTGAT
This sequence comes from Miscanthus floridulus, assembly GCF_019320115.1. Lineage (NCBI taxonomy): Eukaryota > Viridiplantae > Streptophyta > Magnoliopsida > Poales > Poaceae > Miscanthus > Miscanthus floridulus. Next base: position 86,716,861 of record NC_089580.1, on the reverse strand, counting down.
CAAAGTGTTCCTGCTAATCCTGCTCATCGAAGTAGTACTTTGATCACCCATGAATTGCTCACCGCCTATACTCGATCATCACAACAACATACAAGCATCCAGAAGCAATCATGCATAGCAAACAAAGACTATTGATTAGAATAGTACACCAAAAACATAAAATCAAGATGAAAAGTTTGTAAAACGAAGCTACATCTCGCTAGGAACACATAGACGCGAAGATCATGAAAATCGGAGCTATAACGAAGAAGTTATGAATTAAACAAGATTTCCTTTAATAAAATAGTAGATTAAAACTAATCTCAAATTTCAAAAGTTGAAAACATGTCTAACGGTAGCTTGAACATGTAGATTATGCAATTATGAATCTAACACAACTTGAACAGATCAAAACGAAGTTAAAACGAAGAAGTTATAGCCTAAAGACGGTAGTGGCAAAACTGTAAATAAGTGGATCTTCTATTTCGAATTAAAATAAATAAAAATTGGAATTTTGAATCTGGTGTGGACTGCGGGTTAGAATACCGGAGAAGAGAGGGGCTCTTTAGCGAAAGAACTAGCGAATGGGTATGATGAGATCTAATCCGTTGGATCTAACTTGGACGACCTGGATTAGATCGGAGAGAGGGGGTGAGAGAGAGAGGCACCGACGCCGAGCTTAGGTGGTGGCACCATGGCCGTGACCTCGCCGATGTTCATCGATACAACAATTATGGCCATCAACAGACATGGGAAGACCACACGGAGAGAGGAGGGTGAGGCAAACTCAATGGACGGGTTTGGGACGGCTACGAAGGCATGGTGGCGGCATAGAGCTCGGTGCTGCGGCATGGGAAATCCAATGAAGCAACGACTAGCTCGTGCAAGTGAAAAGGAGTGAGGGGGAGAGCATAGAAGGTACCGGCAGCTTCCTTACCTTCACGCGTAGCTCGGGAACATGATCACGATTGTGAAGGAGCAGCAGCGTGGTGAAGTGAACGGCAGTGATGGCTAACTAGGGTTGTGGTGGCACGGTGACTCGATTGGAGGTGGCTGATTGCTCTCGGGTTTGATTAGGAGGGCGATGTGAGGCACGACTGCTATTTAAGGGGTCTTGGCATGCAGGTCACACCAATCATGAGGAGTCGGGGCAAAGGCGGACTCCCGGTGAAGTAGAGTCCGTGTTGAAGACGACGCAAAGTAGGGGATGGCACTGACGTGTGGGCCTAGGGCATCAGCGGGTGAAGGGCGGGTTATGATAGAACTGCCCAATTTATACAAGATCAAGTATGGTTGTCCCCATTTAATACGTTGACGCACGCATACTTTCACGTATATAAACCCGGTAGTCCGCCGAGTTTCACGAAGGACCTCGGTAAATCAACATCACAACCAAGATCGCATAATTAAGCAAATACACATCATATATACAGAGCTGCAGTGGAAATAATATTACAAATGGGTTCACAAATAATAGTACAAGTTTAGGTTTCAAAACTGGTTAAGGGAAAACAACATAGCTTTCAAATGATTTCATTAATATATGTTCCAAATACATTGCTATCATATGTGACATCCTCTGATAAAAGCATATAGATGAGAAATAAATATAGAGTCATCGAGTCCACCAGTGGTTAGCCACCATCTTCCTCAGGCTGAGAATTTCATCTGCAATATGGTGGGATAATCCCTAAGTACTCGAATGTACACAGCTAGACTTACCCGTCATAAACTAGAAATAAAGTGACACTAAGGATTATGCAAGGCTTTATAAGTGGAGCTAGCTTCACAACATTTTGCATAAAAAACCACTAATTCTGCTATACATTTTATAATTCAGTCATCAAGTTAATTATAGCTATTCATCTCTAGATTAGCAACTAACCTGTGCCAAACATATGGTATAACATTTAGTAGCATAACAATAGTAACCATAGCCGGTGTAAGATTTTCATATTCATCAGAACCATCATATTCTATAATCCAGTTACTATGATGTTGGAGCTAGCCAAGTTTCTCATTGTTTGGGAGAGACAGCGATTCGAATTGATTTCAACCAGCTGGGAATTTACTCCTAACACAAACCCAGGTCTACCAGCCATGGTAGTCTTAGGTCACCTTTGGTACAACTCAGGTCCACATTTCACGGGTTTGTCCAGCGCCACACAATTAGGATGACCAGCTGCCAGGACGTTTAGGCCTGGCCTACCCTTAGGCTCATGCCTGGCTCCCCGCATATCCTTACTACCATCTAGAGTGCGCACTTTTATAGAACAGAGCCCGTTCTGAGTTGAACTAATTGGCTTCGCAGTCGGAATGAGTTATTCGGCTAGCTAAGTAAGAGGCATGCGTTCAATCTCGATAGAAGTGCCAACGATGGTACGGTCCTTAATCAATGCAGATGGGATAAAACATGCACATAAGACCTCCATGTCATGCTGCCTCTCAATCACCAGATCCCATCCAGTCTCCGTTTATTCATCATCACATGGTCATTTTCCACCGTAGCAAATATAGCCAACCATGCTATGGTATCCACCTATATCTCACAGGTGATAGGAAATCACCTGACTTCTACCAGTCTAAGCATTGCTAAGCATATATTCGATTCTAGAAGTACATCAGGTTCAAGATATAGTTCTGGACAAGGAAATTATATGCATCAAGTGGTTCCAATCAACTCTTATAACCTAATGCATCAAACATAAAGGACTCAAGTGATATTTGTAAAAATATAGAAGGCTTAGAATGCCCCGGGGCTTGCCTGGGATCCAACACTAGGTTAGTGTTTGTTAGATGACACTCGCTTGGTGAGCATCTCCCATCTCGACATTTGCTTAGTCCTTCTGTCTTCTAGATAGATTCACCAAACTCCATCTTTGGGTTTGGCTTCAACATCATGTCCTTCACGTGGTGCATCTAGCGTACCTAAATGAGGTGCAACAATGCATATGTATGAATGCATGGAAGTGCAACACGTAAAGCATTCATAAAAGTACACCAAACCAATGTAAGCACCTAGAGCTATTTAACTTAATCATCACTCAAGCATAACATAGGAGATGGCAAGCACAACAAGCATGGCACCCAAATTACTTGCGTGTAGCCATGGCAAGCATTCATCAATCGATGTCAACTTAACATGTTTAGCCAACCAGGGCAAGCTAAAGCAATCAACCTACACATGCAGTTCCTGGACAGCAGCACAACAGTTACTTGTTTCAGTCATAAATAGAGATCATGGCATTCAATAAAAGTGATCCTAGACTTTCTATTAATCTAAAGAAATTGTCTACAACTTTGTTATTTACACCTAGAGCAGATTTAAAGGTTAACAAGGTTGAAAAATACTAACAAGCAGATCTGCACAAACTAGGATAGAGATCTAACAGTAACTTTATAAATGTATATCTAAAGTTATAGACATCCAGTAAATATGCTTATTAACTTTATAGAAATCTTATTAAGTTATCTATAACTTTCTTATTATCATCTTAAGATGATTCTACAGCTAACATGGTTAAACAACATCAAGAAGGCATCTCTATCCAGATTTGGACAGAATTTACCATTCTACTTTGAATAGCAATAACTAGAGTTCTAGACAACCAAAAGTAGTGATCTCAGACATTTTAGAAACCTTAGGAAAGACACTACAACTATCATATTATCACCAATATATGATTCCATGTTTAAATGAACCAAACAATACAATCATTCAGATCTATTTAGAGGACATGCAAAAATCTAACAACAAACTTCTAAAATCTATAATTCCTAAACCATCAGACCTAAAATCATGAAATTTTAGGACAAGCAATATAAGGAAATTATCTACAACTTTTGTATTCACAATATTTACAGAAAATATCATTTGTTCCATGAAGTTATCATTACAACAGAAAATACACATGCAGCTATTTCATAATGTAACAATTTGATGTTTCACTTATTTTGCTAACAAAGAGCATGCACACATGAGCCATTTAGGAACTTCAACCACCACTAAAATACTTAGCAACACTTTATTGAACCCTAATTACTCAAAGCATCACCAAATATAATTACAAGCTTTATCTACCATTATGCTTTTATTAATCTTTTTTTTGTCAATAAACATATATATAATTTTAGTGATATATGAGAACAACTAGTTTGGGGTTGACACTTTTATGGGCGGTATATGTTATCAAAACATGGCTACTGTACAAATTTCACATGCTCAGGTTTTATAATTTAATTACCATGACAAGACAAATTGCTATTGCAAGAAAACATGTAAAAGCAAGATAAATCTAAAAATCATCATTTTCTATAAACATAAAGACATATTATGGTTTCTTAGGTCACAATATCACAATTAAAGGGCAAGGGAACCACATTTCACATTTTTGCATATATAAATTATTTATAAACCATTTAAAAACATTTATCAAGCATTAATCAAGTTAAATTCATAACTTAGTCATACATGCACCAAAAATGATGAAATTTTTACCAGATGTCACACATGCTATAAGTATACTATCATAATTTTTTTGATCATTTGGAGTAGTACAACAATAGACATGACAATAGTAAGCAAAGTAAGCTAGAATTAACCATTAATCATGATTAAATCAAAACATCATAAAAACAGTGATCAAGCAACATTTTAATATTTTTCTTAGCCATCACATGCCAAAACAAGACTCCCAAAACTAGAATCACATTTTTAGGACATTCCTACCTTGAGATATGCATCTAACAAACTTAAAAGGATTTCTAAAAGCACTTTATAAGAATAAATAAAAAAAGCATAAACTTTCTACTAACACATATTATATTATGACTCTACTACGTATATCTACTCACAAGGATTCCAAAAAGTCATCATTTGCTATTTTACAATTTTTCTATGATTTATTATGATTTTCCAAAATTTCAGCCATAAAAGAAAAACAAACTTGCACCAAGGACCCCGAACTTCTAGGAAACTAAATTCCAATGAAGCAGTCCTTCCAGCCACTATTCACATGAGTAATGACTTTGCAGTTAGCCCCCTGCACTTGTTCCAATTGTTGCGCAAGGTCCCTCACACCAATCAAAACAGAGGAGGCGGAGGAGGATCGCTGGCCAGCAGATTTTCGGCCGGTGAAGTCATCGTCGGGGTCGGGAAAACAACGGGGGAGCACTAGGGGACTAGCTCACATCCGTGGGTGGCCTCTGCTTGGCTAGAGACGACCCTAGGTGGCGCAGCCACATGCGTGCGTGGCGCATAGAGGCGCAGCTTCAGCGACGGCCAATTGCAACGGCGGCGAGGCTAGAAAAAGGGGTGCGTTAGGGCAGTGTGTGGCATTGGAGGCATAGCGGCATTTAGCTAGGATAGGGAAGGCATGGAGGCGGGCAACAGTGGTGGGAGCTCAAGCTACCGGTAATGGCGGTGTCCGCATGTGGCCTAGAGAGGGAGCAAGAGAGCGAACTGAGAGAGGGTAGGGAGCGAGTGAGGGAGGGGAGGATGCTCAGCAATGGTGGGGGCACACTCTCATGCATGGATGATGCGTTGGCATTTCTCTGAGCACGTGGTGTGCAGCGAAGTGGGCAAGGTGGGAGCCGAATTGGGCTGGCTATAGGCCGATTTGGACATTGGGCCTAAAAGCAAAGTTGAAGCACACATGATGATCTACAAAACTCATTAAGGGTGCCTGGCCATTAGAGAAACAAATTAACAGGTAATTAAGCCCAAAGTTGATACTGCCAGCGACTAATCAAGGATTAAGCCTTGCTCTGCTTGAGCTCGAATTACTTAGTCAAAATGTGGTCAAATTCATTCCAACTTTTTGTATGTCCTTCTCCAAGATGTGAACTCCAACTTTTATATTTGGCTCAACTTGAGTTGCTTAACAAAAATCCGAGAACGCGAGATGCCAATCATTGTTGCCACTAAAATTTCCAGACTTAACCAAATTTTCGAGATCCAAAACAGCACTGTGTTCAGTTTTGAGTCCTCAGTTTGACTACGTTAGGGACCAAACTAGCTCATGATCCTTGAACAAAGTTTGTTGTGCACATCTTGGTCTGCAACTTTGCTTAAAGGATCATGGACACTTTCAGCATGGTTATAAAGATACAAGCCTCCAAAGTAGGGTATACGAAACTGAAAACTGAATTCAGTTAAGGGCTGAATTCAAGAAACTTTTGCTGTTTTTGCAATAACTTTTGAAAGTCCAAACATGCTCCAAAAGTGATGAGACTTGTTTTGTGGCTTCCTTCACAAGGTGTACTTCAACTCATATTAAGGAATCCAATTAAGTTACCATATGAATTTGGAAGATAAAAATGTCACAACATGCCAACTCGCTGCTGTAGATCAGGGACTTAGATTTCTAAGAGGCAAAAACAGCACTGCATTCAAACTTGAGACCACTATATGAGACACTTAGAAGTTGAATCAGGTCTTGGGTCCAAAAATAAAGTTTGTTTTACTCCACTCAAGCTTCAACTTTTATTTAAGGTCCAACTCCATGCAAGTACTCTAAATAATTGGTCAACACAGGTCAAAACCATATCATGAAAAAGACAATTTTAGCTATTCCCACACTTAGAAGCATTTTCTTGACATTTGCTCAAAACAAACCCTTCATGACTTTTATTCATGAGTTGAATTAGAGTTGTTTGAGCAAGGTTGCAAGGTTTGGTCGACATCCCATGTTCCCATTCACCTGATGAAGCAATTCAAGAAAGATTATAACTCATCATTTCACGTGACTTCTTGATTCCAAACTTCATGAAACTTTTCCACTGGTCAAGATGGATGCATGTTGATGTAATGCACATGAAATAAGCATGTTTAACATTACTCAGGCCTAATCTTAACCAGGTTCCACATGTAAGCAAAGACGTGTTGTCCAAGTTCAAGTTGGGACTCAATTTCATAGATTGGACCTCAACACCTTCATCATCACTTCAAAATTATGAACTGGAGCTCATGATTACCACTGAACTTGTCATGTTGGAGCTCAAACCCACTGCTTAACTAGTGAAAAACACCTGGGGTGTTACATGGGTCCCGGTCGTCAGCCAATAGAGGGAGAGAGGGGAGCGAGCCTGCACTGGCTTTGCTGGGCCAGCCCAAGGAAAGGGGCGCACGGCAAAACAGGGAAGGAGGCAGGTGGGAGGGTGAGCAGGCCAGCTGTTGGGCCAATAGGCCGAGAAGGAGAAGGGGAAGTGAGCTAGGCTATGGCCTGGTGGTGGAAGAGAACAGGTCGGGTGGCTACGGTGAAGAGTAGGCCAGCTGGGCCAAAAGAGAGGGAGGAGGATGAATTCCTTTTGTTTCAAGTTTTTTCCAAATTCATTTTCATATCCATTTGAATCAATTTGGAGTTTGGTTTCAAACCACACAATACAAAAATAATATGCAGCAACATGTATGCACAACATGTAACTAGACCTTATAGTTGATTTTAATTTAACAAAAGTTATTTTTTTTCTACTAAGTTCAAGTGCTCACAAAAGTCCATAAATAAGTCAAATTCACCTATTTGAAAATGATGCAAACTTTTGGGTGTTACAAGGATTCAAGATTATTCATCAAGTTAAGTCCATCGTATAGATCAATCAAACAAAGTATTTCAAGTGAGTGTCAAGAATGGTTCTTGGAGAGAGGTCACTTCTCCCTAGTGTAGGGGCTTGCCGCCTATATGTAGGTAAACCAAGTGTGGTACTTGGAAGGATAATATGGAAGTAGTGATCCGAGGAACATTTGGGATGCTTAGTGGAAGCTATTAAAAGTGTTGATCAAGAAAAGTAAGCAACACCCAAAAGAACAAGCAATTCATGAATATCCAACTGGTATTCTCATGCAAGCATTGATCAAAGAATGAAGCAAGTCAACCACATCATGATAGTGCACTTGATCATATTATTGGTTCACATTTCGTATGGGTGAAGAATGGATTTCAATATTGATGATTGGTCTTCACCAAGCTATAAATTAGACTTCACATTGCTATTGGAGTAATGAATTGGAATCTATGTGACTATCCTCTACTCCAAGATAGCAAATGTATCATTATAATGTGCATGATCATTTCATCCCTTACTAGTATGCAGTTAGTGCATATAATACATACATCATAGGATCATGCATATCAAATGAAATTTTAAATTCATAACCTACCACTATTGCTTGAATGATTAGTTGAATCTAGTGGTAGTGTATGAGTTTGTTCATGAGCTAGTGAACCTAAGTACTTGACTTAATTTGGATTGCTAACAAGTGACAAGTATAACATTGGCAAGATAACCCTTGTAAGAGGTGTGAAGAAGCTTATCATTGGTTCTAATTGGACTTGGAAGCTTAGGCAAATAAATTTAGTTCAAGTCAACTTAGAAGCTCATGATAAGTGACAAGAGTACAAGCACAAGACAATAATGCAAATGGATATCTAGTTTTTCAAGTGGTGTCTAGACTCAAACAAGTCACATGTAGTGTCTAGATCAACCTACAAGTGATATCCTACAAGTGGTACTCATGAAGATAGCAAATGTTCAAGAAATGATTTTTATTGACAAATCAATCATACATGTGGTATCACATCTCTACACATGGTATCAACCATACAAGAAGGTGGTTCCACAATTGATCCTCAACCTTAAGTGATCATCAAGAGAAGAAAGTTCCCTCACATTCAAGAGCTCAAGATTATCAAGTGAATGACCCATGCTTGGACATAGGGGGGAGCCCCACTATAATTGGTATCAAGGTCACAAGATCCTACACATGGAGTCTAAATAGCTATACAAATGGTGTCCATAAAAAATGCAATATTCAAGTATCAACCATCTATCCCTAGAGCAACCCTTTGTATCAATAGATGCACACCTTTTATGGAAATTGATGACAAAGGGGGAGAGATTGGAACAAAGATATGTAAATACATCATGGGGAGAAGAAGTTGGACATGGACAAAGAGGGAGCAACGTTGAAGAATGGAGAAGGGTCAAAATTCTTGGACAAGAGAACCACACAAGTAGGGGGAGCAAGCTCATGAACTTTGATTGGTTGCATTTGATATGTGCATATTCATGTGCTTGCTTGCATTGCATAAGTTTTTAAATTTGATATGCATGCTTTTGTGGTGTATGCTAGTTGTAGAATTTGATTGATGACATGATAACTAGCATGCATAGGATGGTACCTAGACTTGTATTTCTACATGTGGTACTAGAATCTTGCTTACAATGTTGATCTCATGGGGTTTGTAGTATTTTTGTTGTCTAGCTACTCATGGTTCTAAGGATGGTGTTAAAATGTGTACTTTGATTGGTATCACGCTTCAAAGGTTTATTCTATACACCTTAGTATCATTTGGTAGTGATTACTCTCCCACAATTCCAATCTATGGATATGTGTGAGCTTTAAACCAAACACTCTAGCACATATGTAGGGGGAGCTAATAATACCAATTTGGGTTTGTGGTACTTGTCCAAAATCATTTACACTAGGTAAAATTGCTTGGGCAAGCAACTCAAATCCATTTGAGCTTAAATTCCATATCTTTGTAGAGTTGTCATCAATTACCAAAAAGAGGGAGATTGAAAGGTCCTTGTTTGGTTTTGGTAATTGAGTGACAACCTAGGTGGACTAATGTGTGGTTAAGTGATTTACACAAGAGATTAGTCCACAAGAACACTTGTGTGAGCAACTCATGCCATAGAGGTGAATTGGTTTAGAAATGTTGTAAAGCTCACATATGTGATGAAGGAGCTCATTGCATATGTGACATGGCATTGAGTCATGTGACCAAGGTGGAGAAGATCAAGACAAGACTTGGCTCGATGGACCGGTTGCAAGTGTGAAGGGCAAGTTGAGTGATGACTTGGTGCCAATGGACTGAAGTAATGGTGAAGAGCAAGTGAAGTCAAGATCGATGAACCAATATGGTCATGTGATGATATGGAGTGGATCATATCATTGTTGATCATGTTAGTACATGTGTTCCATCGACATTGAAGGAGATGGAATGGAATGCGTAAGACAAAGGTATAACCTAGGGCATTTCATTTCACCAGTCATAGGTGTGTAGAGAAGTTTATGACTGAGTTTAGGATAGATGGACGTACTATCAAGAGGGGCAAACTTATTTGCATATCGATCATCTAGTGTCACTCGAGTGATCTAACATTGCATCATTACTAGGATAGAGTGTCATGGGAAGTTGAGTGGCTAACTCCTTGAAAAATGTTTGTGAAAAGCTAACACACATAGACATAGTGATGTTTTACAAAGGAGGAGAAGTTGGAGTAGGTGTGGATCAACTCGGTGAAGAAATGGAGGCAAAATAGGTCACTAGAGATGACCAAATGCTGGTCTTGGGCGGACCTACGCGTCTGGTCAGTTGGCGTGAAGGAGGCGCGACTCTAGTGATTGATTGGACACTAGCGCTTGGTGGTGACCAGACATGTAGGGGCCACATCCAATCATCTATGACGTACGCTGATGTCATGGCAAGAGGAGTGGCAGTGATGTGTGGTAGACAAAGAAGGATCAGAATCAGGAGCTGAGTCTGGTCGCAACTAACCTGACACGTCCGGTCATGGAATCGAGGCTCTAGGGGCTCTCTATTTGTGACTGGACTCTAAGGCTCAGGCGTCAGGTCATAATTGTTGGTGCATCCAGTCATGTGCTGGCCAAGAGTAGGCGCATGCGATCTGACGCGGCGCAGCAGTGTTAGGTTGGGGCTCGTCGCGTCCGGTCATCACTTGACTGTTGGCACACGGCTGCCAACCATTGGGATTGAACATGCAATGTTGAATGGTAGGGACACATGGACTACTAGGAGTGACTAGACATAGGGCCTAGCGTGTCTAGTCATTATGACCTGACCTGCGCGTCTGGTCACTGTGAGTTTTGCTCAGTGAAAGGATAACGTCTAGTTTAGCCTGTGGGGCTATAAATAGAAGTGTTGGCTGACCTTTGGTCGGTAGTTGAGCACCCTTGAGCCTTGGTGGCTTATGAAGGTATTCTTGGATGTCCTCTAACTCACTTGTGCTTGCAAGAGTGCGATTCAATTGCAAGTGTGTTGCATCATGAGGTTGCATCGAGTGGCACTAGGTGATCGTGTTGCAAGCTAGTGGTGCTTGTTACTCTTGGAGGTTGCCACCTCCTAGATGGCTTTGTGGCTTGACTCCATTGAAGCATGCAAGAAGATTGTGTAGTGCTCTAGAGGTGGATTTGTGAGGGGGATTGTGCTCACCCCACGGAGATCGTGAACAACTCTAGTAGAGCATGTCATTGAGCTACCCTCACTTTTGGGGTAGGTTCTTGCGGTGCCCGATGTGCAGGCTTGGCGGGTGATGCCAATTAGCCACCGAACCACCAAGTGAGTGGTCGACCCAACACAAACTTGTCTTTACATTTCATACATCACACTTGTGTAGTTGCTCTTGTAATTAGTTAGGTTGTGTAGCTTGCTAGTTACCTTCTTGGTTGTGTAGCATAGAAGTAGCTCCCTTGCATGGCTAATTTGGTTTTAGTAACCTTGTTAGTCACACAGCTTAGTTTGTGTAGCTAAGTAATTTGCGCTCTCTAATTTGGCTTGTGTAGCCTTGTTATTGAGCTTGCTAGTGAGCTTAGGTGGCTTTGTGCTTTTGCTTACTATATTGTGTAGATGGTCCCTGGTTTGCTTGAAGTACTAGTCGCATAGGTTTGTGTGACCTTGCAAGCTAGAATTAGATAGGTGCGGACTAGCTAGCCCAACACCTTTTGTTGCCTCTTTAGGATCTTTATAAGGTGCTTGTGAACTTAGATAGAGAGTTATAGTCTTGGCTAGACCGATAGTTTTAATTCCGCATTTATTTCAGTTAGCTAGCGTGATTAAGTTTTAGAACGAACCATTCACCCCCCTCTAGTCTGCCATCTCGACCCTACAGTGGCATGCACCTGGCCGATGTAGCCAGCCCCTATGGCACTCCCCTAGGCGGCAAGGCCAGCCCCGTCGGCGCCCTTCCCTGAAGCTAGCGATGCACTTCAAGCTTTCCTCCCCGCGTCGCAATGTGGGAGAGATGTGGTCGAGGTCCCTCTCCACACGATGTGGCTGAGATTCTAGCACCCACCGCCTCGGTGGGAGCTCATCGTCGGCTCTCCTTCCGTGAGTGATGTGGCTCCACCTCCCTACGTGATTCGACCAAGGAGGAGCGATGATGGCCGAGTTTGTCGATGCATGGCCATAGCATAGAGAAGAAGATGGCACATAGGTCCCACATGTCAGCCTCTGGAAAAATGGATTTAGGGGTTAGTTTTAGTGCTAATGGCCGAGTTCGTCGATGTAGTGCTACTAGAGAAAACAACGAAATATGGGTAGTATGAAAATGAGTAGCTACCTAAATAGAGGAGTATGGGATCTGTTTTAGGTAGTATCGTTGTAGATGCTCTAAGCCATCAAATTGAGATGATCAACCTGGTAGTAGAGCGCACAACCCTATGACTTTCATGTTTTAGGTGTCTATCTATGCACCTAAGAAATATATGATCAATATAGGAAAAGGACAAAATTAATACTCCCTCTATTTTAAATTAAAAGTCATTCTAACTTTTTTATATATTTATACAAAACTTATATTTGGAAGCATAGCAAAAATCTCTGTCTTTATCATGCATTTTGAAATCAAGTATTCGCAATACCTGAATTTCTAAATACCTAAACTACACTACATGAATTTATAGGTTATCAAAATGCCTATCCTTATCCATAGTGCTAATGCTCTTGTGAGGTCATCTAGAGGGATGGATGCGGCTTCCCACTCGCTACCGCGTGTTTGCTCACTCCACTACTAGAGATATCCACTTCTATGATGAAAATGCTAATGACAAATCCAAAATCATCATAGAAGATCGTTTTTTATGGCGAATATTTTTGTTTCATCATAGATCAGTGGTGACGATCCTGCAACCCTCCCTTTCTATGACAAAATTAGGCATCGTCACAAAAAACATCATAGAAGAGCATAGGGGTTCATCATAGATCACTCGCCTGACTCATCTGTGACAATCTCGTTTAAACCTATGATGAACAAGGCTTCGTCATTGAACTAATTACACATTTGTGATCGACAATATTTATTCTGTAATAAACTACTTCATCATAGATCTCCACATTGTACTTTCTCCATCCGATGTGTACCTATGGGACATGCAGTTACTCATCCATGATGCTTGCAATTCATCATAAAAGTCTCCACTCGATCCTTTCTCCATGCAACGTGTATCTGTGGGACCCTTCTCCATCTGATGTGTACCTATGGGACCTATAGTTACTCATTCGTGATACTTGCAATTCATCATAGAAGTCTTCGCTCAGTCCTTTCTTCATCCGACAAGTACCTATGGGACCCTTCAGCATTTGACCTATGGGACCCGATGGCTTACGTGTCACGTGTACCTGTGGAACCGTTCTCCATCTCCATCCAACCTGTGGGACCCGATGGACTAGTGGGACCCGACAGCTTAAGTGTCACATGTACCTATGGGACCATCTGACATTTAGCACCTGATGGCTGTGGGACCTTTCTCCATCTCCATCTGACCTGTGGGACCCAACACCTTGCATGTCAATTGTTGCCACTGGGGTTTGATAAATTCAAACTAAAAAAACCATGAGACCTGGGAGTCAAACCTAGGACCCAGATCAATAGGCTATCTTTACCATTGCACTAGATGCCTGGTTGTGTTGACATGTCTTTGGAGTCCTAATAGTAGTATATGTTCTTTGTGTGGATAGGTTGACTTATATATTGGATGTATCCCCTGCAAGTGGAAACAAATCTATGCCCGTTGGACTTGTAGTGGCGGCGGCAATGCAGGATCCCCAGTGTGCTGTGGAGGCTTAAGCATCCTTTTGGTGGCTAGGCAGTGGGTCTTCCTAGTGGACCGTGACATCATTGGCATTCATGTCCATTGTGTGTCGAGACAGAGGCGATAGATCTGATCCTTTCTCGCCTTTTCCTACCTTCACTGTTTTGGTCCTTGGTTGAACATGAGGTATACAAGAAACATTGTAGCATTGCAGATCTGGTTAGGCCAATGCTAATGAAAAGAACTAGGAGGTGGCACTGGTTGGTTTTCTACTAGTGTCTTGGTTTTCTGCATATGTTTAGTGCTCTTACTGTAAATGCCTATGTGCAACTAGACCTATTAATTGTCAAGTGCTTGTTTGATTATACCTATCTATCTAGGCAAACTTACAGGCCCTTCGCTTCTGCCTTAAACTATTTTTTTCTGTCCAGTGCTTGCTTGACTCTACATTTCTATTTTGTATGCTCTAGTGCCACCGGTGAGTCCTTATGGTATTTTGAACTTGAAACATATCTGAGGCCACATTTCTATGCCAACAGTGTCTACATGGCTATTGGATGTATTAGGATGCAGCTCATATGTTTGCTTTCTATGTCTTCTCCTTGTTGACAACCAAGTTATCCATTTGGTTCCAAACAAGAGGAAGGCATCGAAAGCAAATCAATGCTTTCTATCCATCATTCACATCACTGAGGCTAATAATGTTTAAGCTACACATGTTGTTACTAATGCCAGTGATGATCACTACCACTTGTTCACTGACATTCTACTTGTGAAAACTAAGGAATCTCAATTAACTGTTGAAATTGTAATGGTTACAGCTCCATTAACTGCTACTCTAGTTTGAGTTATATATATATATCTATGTGGTGCTACTCTAAATTTACATGAGGTTGTACCATGAAAATTATTAATAGTTGTTAAAGTTGCACTTAGGTATGAGTTGTGGACTTCACTGATGGATCTTTGTTGGATTATTTTCCTCTTTAGTGATCTCATTACTGAGGAAGCTCTCATTGTACTGCACACTGATGAAATGGAGGAGGCCCCCAACAAGAGGACGCACTAGCTAGCCTCACGGAGGATGTCATTTTTGAGATCCTACACCGCCTCCCCGCCCGTTCCTTATTCTACTGCAAATGTGTCTGTCGCTCATAGAAAAACCTCATCTCGAACACCAACAACCATATGAAGCTACCCCAGTGTGGCTGACTTCTTCTATGATAGTGAGAATGGCAATCGAAACTTTACCAGTGTCATCCGTGGTGTACGCCCCCGCTCCTTGGAATTCTTGCCCTTCAACATTGAAAATGTAGCTATCTCAGATTACTACAATGGCCTCATCCTATGCTGGTGCCTTGGGGCTTACGGATACTGCTATGTCGTCTACAATCCAATGACACAGAAGTTTAAAATTATGCCGCCTAGCACCGATGATGTTGGCCATGCTGTTGGTGAGGCTCGCTTGGCGTTCGATCTGATAGCCTCCTCACACTTCCATGTGATTGAATATGTGGATGTCAACACTGTGTGTGTAGGTGTGGAGATCTACTCATCTCAAACTACAGCATGGATCTATAAGGAATCTGAATGGGACGAGCATACTGATGTGACATTTTACAGACAACCAAGTTTGTTTCTTAATGGTTGTCTACACATTATGGGGCACTCTGGGGAGTACCCTATGATGCTTGTTGTGTGGATAGGTTGACTTATATATTGGATGTATCCCCTACAAGTGGAAACAAATCTGTGCTCATTGGACTTGCGGCGATGGTAGCAATGGAGGATCCTAGTGTGCTATGGTGGCTCAGGCGTCCTTTTGGTGGCTAGGCGGTGGGTCTTCCTAGTGGAGCATGGTGGCATTGGCATCCGTATCTGTCATGTGCCATGGCAGACGTGACAGATTCGATCCTTTCTTGCCTTTTTTGGCCTTCACTATTTTGGTCCTTGCTTGAACATGGGGTATACAAGAAACATTGTAGCGTTGTAGATTAGGTTAGGCCAATGCTGATGAAAAGAACTAGGAGGTGGCACTGGTTGGTTTTCTACTGGTGTCTTGGTTTTTTTTGCATATGTTCAGTGTTCTTACTATAAATGCCTGTGTGCAACTAGACCTATTAATTGTCAAGTGCTTATTTGATTATACCTTTCTATCTAGGCAAACTTACAGGCCCTTCACTTCTGCCTTAAACTATTTTTTCTATCCAACGCTTGCTTGATTCTAAATTTCTGTTTCATATGCTCCAATGCCACCAGTGAGTCCTTATGGTATTTTGAACTTGTAACATATCTGAGGCCACATTTCTATGCGAATGGTGTCTACATGGCTGTTGGATGTATTAGGATGCAGCTCATATGTTTGTTTTCTGTGTCTTGTCCTTGTTGACAACCAAGTTATCCATTTGGTTCCAAAAAAGAGGAAGGCATCAAAAGCAAATCAATGCTTTGTGTCCATCATTCACATCACTAAGGCCAATAATGTTTAAGCTACACATGTTGCTACCGATGCCAGTGATGATCACTACCACTTGTTCACTGACATTCTACTTGTGAAAACTGAGGAAGCTCAATTAACTGCTGAAATTGTAATGGTTATAGCTCCATTAACTGCTACTCTAGCTTGAGTTATATATATATATATATATCTATGTGGTGCTACTCTAAATTTACATGAGGTTGTACCATGAAAATTGTTAATGGTTGTTAAAGTTGCACTTTGGTATGAGTTGTGGACTTCACTGATGGATCTTTGTTGGATTATTTTCCTCTTCAGTGATCTCATTACTGAGGAAGCTCTCATCGTACTACACACTAATGAAATGGAGGAGGTCCCCAACAAGAGGAACGCACTAGCCAGCCTCACGGAGGATGTCATTTTTGAGATCCTATGCTGCCACCCCCGCCCACTACTTGTTCTGCTGCAAATGTGTCTGTCGCTCCTAGAAAAACCTCATCTCAGACCCCAACAATCATAAGAAGCTACCCCAGACTATGGCCGGCTTCTTCTATGATAGTGAGAATGGCAATCAAAACTTCACCAACGTCATCCGTGGTGTACGCCCCCGCTCCATGGAATTCTTTCCCTTCAACATTGAAAATGTAGCTATCTTAGATTAATACAATGGCCTCATCCTATGCTGGTGCCTTAGGGCTTATGGATACCGCTATGTCATCTGCAATCCAATGACCCAGAAGTTTAAAATTATGCCACCTAGCACCGATGATGTTGGCCATGCTGTTGGTGAGGCTTGCTTGGTGTTCGATCTAACAGCCTCCTTACACTTAAATGTGATTGAATATGTGGATGTCAATGCTGTGTGTGTAGGTGTGGAGATCTACTCATCTGAACTATTGCATGGATCTATAAGGAATCTGAATGGGATAAGCATACTAATGTGACATTTTACAGACAACCAAGTTTGTTTCTTAATGGTTGTCTACACATTATGGGGCACTCTGGGGAGTACCCTATGATGCTTATTGTGTGGATAGGTTGACTTATATATTAGATGTATCCCCTACAAGTAGAAACAAATCTATGCCCATTGGACATGCGGTAGCGGCGACAACGGAGGATCCTAGTGTGTTGTGGTGGCTCAGGCGTCCTTTTGGTGGTGAAAGCATCTAGGCCCCTAGTTGGGTTTTGGTGATTAATGACAATATATGATTACTGTGACTAACGTGTGTTTTGCAGAGGCAATTAAGTTAGGTCACGGTAATGGAGATTGATTGGGCTATCATGGTGGTCATGTCCCTACAATGGAAATCATTTTAGTTTTCATAGGATGGACGACAAGGTTAAGGATTGACTAGTTCTAAGTGTCGTTTGGTGTTGAGGAGACACTTAGAGTAGTTTAGGACTTTGTTTTTCCTTTGGCCGTACTATTAAGGGGGGTATGGATGGGTAACTTGACCTAGGTGAGTCTAGTGAGTTAGGTGTGGTGCACACTTGCTAAATCTAGCACTAGGTAGCTCCTAAAAAGCCCTTAGATCCATTGGAGCAAACTTTATTCATGTATGATCGAGAGTTGGAAGTGAATGGAGGGTCAAATATTGACCGGACGCTAGTTTTAGAGTGACTAGACGCTGGCACAGAGTTCGGTCAGTACATATGATCAAGGTGATTTCGTCTGGTGGAACCGGACACTGAGAGGTGAGTGACCGGATGCTGAGTCCCAGCGTTCGGTTGACTCTAGTAAGGTTCTAGAGAGGGAAAATCGTGACCGAACGTGTCTAGACAATGCTGACCGGACGTTGTCTAGCGTCCGGTCACAACTTAAACACTAGAGTTTGGGGAGAACTGACCGGAGCGTCCTATCAACATGACTGGAGCGTCCGGTCACAACGCAGAGGCACATAATGGTTCGTTTTGAAACATGGGTGTATAAATACTTCCTCCATTCTTGTGTGGGGTTACTTTTTCTCATTCCAATAGCTGAGAAACACCCTTGAGAGTGCCAAGAAGAGCAAGGTCCTAGTGAGGTGATTGAGATTTGAGAATCCCAAAGAGAGCCCTCATTAGTGAAAGCAAGAGTAGCAAAGTATGCATCCACCCTTCTCATTAGGCTTGTCGTGGTCAAGTGAGAGTTTGTGCTTATTACTCTTGGTGATCGCCATCACCTAGATGGCTTGGTGGCGATTGGGAGTTTGGTGATCATCTAGCGGAGCTTGTGGATGACCCAACTTGAGTTGTGAGCGGTTGTGGGTGATTCACCGTGATAAAGTGTCAAAGAATCAACCCGTAGAGAGCACTTGATCCTTGCGTGGATCAAGGGGGGGGCTACACCCTTGCGTGGGTGCTCCAACGAGGGCTAGTGGTGAGTGTCCACTCTCCGATACCTCAGCAAAACATTGCCGCGTTCCTCCTTCTCTCTTTACTTTGAGCATTTACTTTGAGCAATTCAATTCTTGTCATTTGTATTCATAGAATTGCCATGCTAGAGTAGGATTGGAACATAGGTTGCTAAACTTTTGTGCGGTAGATCAATAGAAATACTTTCTAGGCACAAGGGGTTAATTGGGCTAACCGTAGGACTTAATTATTGCAAAGAATTTTAGAATTAGCCCAATTCACCCCCCTCTTGGGCATCTTGATCCTTTTAATTGGTATCAGAGCCTTTGTGCTCATGTATTTAGGCTTAACCGCCTAGAGAATGATGTCTCATGGGGATGGACCTTCTCCTATCTTTGAGGGGGATGATTTTCCATATTGGAAAATCTGCATGGAGGCATATCTAGATGCTCTAATGTTGGAATACTTAGAGCTGCCTCACAAGGTTTCCCAAACCTCGAGATGCCACACACCTACAAGGCGATGAGGTGAATTACAAGAAATGGAATGCAAAGGCTTGAAACAACATCTTTAGAGGCCTTTGTAAAGATGTGTTCAACTAGGTGAGGAACCACAAAGACGCCCATGCACTATGGTTGGATATTTGTGCGCTCCATGAGGGAACAAAGAGCGAGCATGTGGAACGCTATCATCTTGTCTTGAAAAAGCTAAATTCATTTGAAAAGCTTCCTAAAGAGTGTGCTAATGAAATGTACTCACGCTTGAATGTTCTTGTAGAGGAAGTCAATGGGCTTGGACTCACTCAAATGCAACCATCTGATGTTGTAAGAAAGATCTTGAGTGTCCTCCCCATTGATAAATATGGGCATATTGTGACCATGCTTCATCAAGGTGATCTTTCCACCACCACACCGACACAAATCTTAGGAAAGATCAATGCTCATGAGATGTACATGCACATCACACCACAAGATGGCTCATCCTCTACTAAGAAGAAAGACAAGGACTTAGCATTCAAAGCTAGCCAAGAGAAGGGCAAAACAAGGCTTGAGTATGAGAGCTCAAGTGATGATGCAATTCTTGCTCTCATGGTGAGAAGAACCGCCAAGATGCTAAAGAAGCTTAACAAGAGTGGCATCAAGTTTGATGGCAAGAAAAAGAAGTTCTTCACTAGCTCTAGAAGGTAGCCAATCTCAGAGATGGATTGCTACAATTGTGGAGAACTTGGTCATCCAGCACACCAATGCACAAAGCCCAAGAAAGACAAGTACACGAACAAGTACAAGGGCAAGAAAGATGACTCAAGTAATGAAGAAGAAGAACAAGCCATACAAGAAGAACGATGGCAAGAACAAGGACTTCCATAAGAAGAAGAAGAATGGGAAGGCCTACATCATTGGTGATTTGCTCACGGACATTGATTCAGCTCATCCAATGATGATAGTGATAATGAGAAGGTGGCTGCCATTGTGATTGACTCTTCATCATCTTCACCGACATCACCACTATCATCCTCTACACACCTATGCCTTATGGCCAAGGGTGAACGAAAGGTATCAAATGATGATGATAGTAGTAGTGATGATCATGCTAACAATGATGATTGTGATTGTGATGATGATGAATTTGAATCACCTTCATATGATGAACTTGTCAAATTGCTAAACAAATATACTAGGATCATTAGAAAGACTAGAGCTAAGAATGACAAGTTAGAAACTAAGAATGATTCTCTTTTAGCTAAATGTGATATAGCCAAAAAGGCTAGTGTTGAGCTTAGAGAAGCAAATGATACTATATCATACAAACTCAAGGAGCTCAAATCTTCTAAGAAAGAGATTAAAGAAAAACATGATAAACTTGAGAGGATACATAATAAGCTCATCACTAGCCATAATATGCTAAAAGAAGAATATACTACTCTTAAGATTAATCATGATAATCTTGTCATTGCTCAAGAATATTTATTCAATGAGCCACAAGATGCTACTAACGATGTTGTTAAGATTGATATAGCTACATCATGTGATGATTTGATCATTGAGAGCATTGAGCAAAGTTCTAGTAGCAAGGGCAAGCAAGTGGTTGAGACCAATAATTATGATGAGTATGTCAAGCTCAAGAATGACAATAAAAAGCTAAAGAAAGATCTTGAAGAGCTCAAAACCACCAACACTATAGTGCTAGAAACTCTTGATCATGATGGTGACTTGATTCTTGAGAATGAGAAGCTCAAAGAAGAGAACAAGAAACTCAAGGAAGAGAACAAGAAGCTCAAGTTGGAGAAAGAGCATCTCATGATTGGATTGAGCAAGTTCACAAGAAGCAAGCATCTTCAAAGTGAGCTACTAATGAACACTATCATGAAGATGGATAGAAGTGGCATTGGGTACTTGGCAAACCAAGAGAAGAAGGCTCAAGCTCGACAACATCACAAGTCAAAGCCAAAGCCAAAGAGATGTTTTGAGTGTGGACAAGAAGGCCACTTTGCCCATGAGTGCCAAACTCCACCACCACAACCCTTGCCCAAGCATGCTAGACCTTTTGCCTTCAATGATCATTACATGCTTAGAAAGGATTCTAGTGGAAAGATGAAAGTCATGTTCTTAGGACCTCCCAACAAGAATAGGCCTAAGAAAATTTGGGTAGCGAAGTCACTTGTTGAGAAGGTGAAGGGCCCTCAACAAGTTGGGGTTCCTAAAGCTTGATCTCTTGTGTGTAGGTGAACTACAAGACCGGTGGAAGTCATTGGGTTATTGATAGTGGTTGCACACAACATATGACCGGTGATCCTCATATGTTCACCTCACTAGATGAAGAAGTAGATGGACAAGAAAGAATCACATTTGGAGATAATTCAAAGGGCAAGGTTAAAGGATTGGGCAAAGTGGCAATATCAAATGATCATTCTATCTCAAATGTGCTATATTTTGCTTTATTGAGCTTCAACTTGCTATCCGTTGGACAATTGTGTGATCTTGGCTTTCAATGCTTGTTTACCGAGAAGGAAGTTGTTGTATCTAAGAAGGATGATGATCAAGTGATATTCAAAGGATTTAGATACAACAACCTATATTTAGTGGATTTCACCTCCGAAGATGCTAACTTGAAGACTTGTCTATTATCACAGAACCGATCAATTTATAAGAGTACAAGTACAATGACAGCCTGTAAGTGGTTGCACTGTCATACTTGAACCCATATAAACCTGGTAGTCCATCGAGTACCATGACGGGTCTCGATAAACAATTTACAACAACCATGATCGTACATGATTCAACATAAATGCCACATATTACATAAAGCTCATAGATACATTTTCATCATCAGAGTACGAATAAAAGTTATTACAAACCAAGTTTGATAGATAAAACAGAAGCAATTAAGTTCGAAAATAAAGTTTCCAACATAGTTTGATACAGTGCCAAGTAGGATCACCATCCACAAAAGCAAAGATTGGGATTAATAAAGAAGCCTGCCCAAGGCTTACTCCTCATCCATGGTGGGATAGAAGTAATTCTTGCAATAACCATGATACACAGTGCCATCTGCAACAATGGGAAATAAAACCCTGAGTACGAGAAGGTACTCAGCTAGACTTACCCGTCATAAACCAGAAATAAAATGACTCCAAGGATTATGCAAGGCTGTATAAGTAGAGATAGCTAACAACATTTTGCATAACAGCATTGACTTAGTTGTACAATTATGATTCCTTTATCCAATTAATTATAACTATCCATCTCTAGATTAGCAACTATCCTGTGCCAAACATGTGGTATATCAATTTAAAAGCATACAATAGTAACCATAGCAGGTATTGTAATTCCATTTCCATTCGAACCATCATGTTCCATAACACAGTTACTACGATGTTGGAACTAGCCAAGTTTCTCACTATCCGGGAGAGACGGTGATTCGAATCGATTTCAACCAGTTGGGAATTTATTCCTAACACAAACCTAGGCATACCGCGCGAAGGCAGCCTTAGGTCACCTTTGGTACAACTTAGGTCCACATTTCGCGGGTCCGTACCGCGTCGCACAATCTGGGACACCAGATGCCAGGATGTTCAGGCCTAGCTTGCCCTTGGGCTCAGTCTGATCGCCCCCCACAAGGAGCGCACAACAGAATGGGGCTCGACCTATGTTGAGCTACTCGGCTTCGTGGTCGGAACGAGTTATCCAGCCAGCTAAGTGATAGGCACGCGTTCAATCTTGTCAGAAGTGCCAATAACGGTATGGTCCATAATTGGCTCAGACGGAATCACATGAGTCATCCTACGCATAGACTCTGCCCGGCCTCGATTTTCTTTTACCCCATGGTTCTGTTCCATGATAGCAAATATAGCCAACCGTGCTCCAGTATCCACCTATATCTCGCAGGTGACAGGACATCACCCGACTTCTATCGGTCTAAGCATGGCTAAGCATATATTCGATCCTAGACCTATACCGGTTAAAGGTGTAATATCTGGACAAGGAATTTATATGCATCAAGTGGTTCCATTCAACTCTTATAACCTAATGCATCAATCATAAGTACTTAAGTAATCATTTGTAAAATACTAGGAGACTTAAAATGCTCCGGGGTTTGCCTTTCAGAAAGGACATGGGACGGTGATCAGGGCACTCCAGAAGCTCTTCAGGATTCTCCTGCTGGTCCCCTTCCTCTACTTCGTCGAATTCCAGCAACGTTATTTCTTCCTCTGATCCTAGATGCATGAATATGGCATAAGATATTGCGAATGCAAATATGTTAACAAGTGTGGTGTGATGATACATGAAGAATGCATTCTTGCAAATATTCTTAACAGCATGTGGTTTAAGTAACAACAAGTGCATCGCGTTTACTGAGTAGGTGCATATCTCTTCTTGATTGTGTAATTAATTACTTCAACAATGCATCTACTATTTCACAAACAATAGCTACTTGTTTTACTCATAACTGGAGTTCTAATTATCCAAATGCAGTGATCCTAGACTTTCTGGAAAGCTTATAAAATTACCTACAACTCTTATTTAATTCACCAAAGCTAATTCACAACTTATCATTGCCAAAACAGACAATCATATCAGTGCTGTCCAGAATTTCCAGAGAGCAAGCAAATTCAGAAAAGCTAACTTTAAACAGCTGTAACTCCTAAACCGTTTGACCTATGGTCCTGAAATTTTAACACAAGACATATGATGAAGTTATCTACAACTTTGTTATTAACCATTTTTACATTAAACATTATTTTTATCATGCAACTTATCAAACTCCAGAATCTGTCCGGAATCCTTCCAATTCGCATTATAAAGTAACAATACTTCTACTTCATGTAATTATTCAAAGTTTGACAACACAAAGTCTACCAACAGTTTAAGCATACCAAATACACTCAAGAAAACCTAATGGTGAAGCCCAAACTATTTCTTTAAATGCCTTTATTATTTTATTTAGATACTTAGGTTAAATAACTAACATATAATAGATGTACTTCATAAATTCTCAAAAATTTACAGTGCCTTACTAATGCTACCAAAAGACTACTGTAAAAGTTTCATGCCATTTTACCAAGTAAAACATTCTATATAAAAATAACAAGACAGAAAGGCTTACAATAGTAAAATTAGAAAACCCTAGTGAAAAGTGTCAAGCAACAGATTTCCTATTTTTCTTAGCATCCATATGGTACTAGGATATCCTCCAACAAATTTCATGAATATTGGATTCATAAATAATTTATAAAAATTCATACAAGGATCTCCTAATTATAAAAGGAAAATCTATAACTACAAATCTATACATGCACTGACCTTAAAACTTTTACCAAAGCTCATACATGCTAAGAATAGCTTACCACAAAAATTTCATAATTTTTGGAGCACAGGAACTCTAGATATAAAATAAACAAGTTTGTATGCATTCAAAAACACATTTCAAATTTCAATTTAAATCTTCCAAAATTTCTACTGTAAGTGTCAAGATCATATTTTTATTAAATACTACACTTCCTAAGGAATACTACCAAATTTATTTCACAATTTTTGAAGCTATACAAATGGAGATCTAAAAATCACAAAACACATGAAATCTAGAATCAATATGAACTATCCTTTAGTACTGCTGTCACTGACGACTGGGACCCACTGAATAGTCGGCCCCACCGGTCAGTGACCGAAAGTAGAGCAGCGGCGCTGCGCGCTGCTGGCGTGGCCAGAGCTCGCCGACAGCGAGTTTGCCGGCAGTGACATCTTCACCATGTGATCCTCGTGACCTAACGCGTTGATTGGGCTACTTGGTTGGGACTCTCGACGAAGCTACATGCGGTGGCGGCGCTCATGGCGGCACGGCGAGGCGGGACGATGGCAGTACGCCGGTGACGACCTTGGTGGCCCAACCTAAAGCTCGGACAAGCATCGCTAAACTACAAGGAACCTAGCGCACACGATAGCATCAAGAATGGTGGACTATGACGGCGTGGCCACGACGACAGACTTGGCGGCGGGGCTCCGGCGAGCTTGTGCACGGTGCTGGAGCTTACCGGTGCTATCAGCGGGCACGGGGGGATGTAGTGAGTTGCTATGGTGGTAGTGGAGTGCCGCGGTGATGGAGGAGCAGCGAGGCAAGCTGGTGACTGGCAATGGCGATGGCAGACTCCCAGCGCTGGGACGGCTGCTGCTGCGGGCGAGAAAGGAAACCGAGGCAATGCAAATGGGGTGCGTGGCTGAGTGTGGGTGGGTGTTGGCGGTGTTAAGGCGCGTGCTGGCCTACCTTGGCCACACGTGGTGGGGCGCCGATGACGCACGGCGTCCGCTGGCCACCACGCGACGTGCGAAGACTACCGTTGTCGGCCACTAAAACGGCTTCATTCGGTTCATTCAGTCACGCGAGCATGGCCTGACAACGAGTTTTCACGTCGATGTATCTGCTAATCCGTGGCTCCAACATGCAAACACTCTAAATCAAAATGGTAGACCTAGGTACCAGCTCCAATTCGTATTTAAGGATCTCATGCCAATTCCCAACCGAAACCAAATTAAATCATCCCAAAGGTCGGCCTGTCAGCACTGTCTGTGATCATGACTTAGAAATTTTCTCTTAGTGTTGTAAAGGTGAATTTGCTTATTTTTGTGATCCAAATTCAAGCATGTTAGGAGCTAAACTAGTCAATGACCCAAAAATAAAAGTTGTTCACTATATCAAATACTACAACTTTGCTTTAGTGGCCACCTCCATGCAAGGTCTCTAACACCTAGTTCAAACTTGGTCAAACATGTAACATTTAAATGGTGGTACACTTCAAACTAGGGCTTAATGACCTAATTACCTCTAACCATGAATATCAAAGTTGTTCATAATGATACTCTAAACATGATTAAGCTAATTGCAAGGTCATACAATCATTTCATGTATTAGTTACTCATAGTACCATCTAGGTTAACACATGAAATCTTAAGTGTTTGGTCATGAAAGGTAACCTTTGTGAACGATGTCCTATTTGCTAACCCATGTGTTGTTAAATGTTTTTGTGACTCACATCCACCAAGTACATGTTTACACTCATGATCATTTGCATATGTACAAGGAAACATGCAATAACAAGCAAATGTTGCATATGTTTCAATCCAATGTTTCAATTGTAAATGCTTGTTTATGAATGCTTGATGATCATGCTCATGCTATGCAAGTCAAGTTATGCAAGGCTAACACCTAGGGTGTTACACCTATTCACCAAAACAACACTTGGGTGGCTATGGCATAGAAGACTTGCTCATGTTGGGATGAGCTCACTCAAGAAGCTAATGAAGAATGATTTGGTGAGAGGGTTGAAGGATGTGAAGTTTGAAAAGGACAAGCTTTGTAGTGCATGTCAAGCCGGCAAGCAAGTTGCAAATACTCATCCAACAAAAGCTTTCATGTCAACCACAAGAGTGCTAGAACTTCTTCACATGGACTTATTTGGACCAACAACATATAAGAGTTTGGGAGGAAATCTTTATTGTCTTGTGATTGTTGATGACTATTCAAGATACACATGGGTATTCTTCCTTCATGACAAATCTGAAGTTGCATCATGCTTCAAGAAGTTTGCCAAGAGAGCACAAAATGAATTTGAAGTGAAGCTCAAGAAGATTAGAAGTGGCAATGGCAAAGAATTTGACAACACAAACATAGAAGCCTATTGTGATGAAGTTGGGATCAAGCATGGGGTCTTCGCAACATATACTCCTCAACAAAATGGTGTAGTTGAGAGAAAGAACTAGACTTTGATCACACTAGCAAGAACAATGCTTGATGAGTACAACACTCCCGAAGCTCTATGGGCAGAAGCTATCAACACCGCATGCTATGCATCCAACCGCCTATTCCTTCAAAAGTTTTTTAGCAAGACACCTTATGAGTTGCTCAATAGGAAGAAGCCAGATGTCTCCTTCTTTAGGGTATTTGGTTACAAATGCTACATCTACAAGAAGCGGCAACACCTAGGGAAGTTTCAAAGATGTGATATTAGTTTTCTTGTTGGTTACTCATCAAAGTCCAAAGCATATAGAGTATTTAATCATGCCACCATCTTAGTTGAAGAAACATATGATGTTGAATTTGATGAATCTAACAGCTCCCAAGGAGCACATGAGAATCTTGATGATGTAGGTGATGAACCATTGATGAAGGCCATGAAGAACATTTCGGTTGGAGACATCAAGCCTAATGATGATGAAGATGATGTACAAGTGATCAATCCTCCTTCTTCATCAAGTGTGCCACAAGATGGTGAAAAAGATAGGAGAGTAGAAAATGAAGACACTCATGTCTCCCATGAGCAAATGGTGGTACAAGCATAAGATGTTGATGCTCCACAACCTCTCCCTCAAGTGGTTGATAGAAGAAATTGACCTCTACTACAAGCTCATCCACAAGATCTCATCATAGGGAGTCCATCAAAGGGAGTAATGACTCGTTCTCAAAAGCTTGCTTCATTTATTGAACATCACTCTTTTGTCTCTTGCTTTAAGCCTACTAAGGTAGAAGAAGCTCTTCAAGATCTGGATTGGATAAACACCATGCATGAAGAGTTGAACAACTTCACCCGCAATGAAGTGTGGACTCTTGAAGAGCGACCACAAGGTGCAAGAGTTATTGGAACAAAGTGGGTGTTCCACAACAAGCAAGATGATCAAGGCGTTGTTGTGAGGAACAAGGCAAGACTAGTTGCAAAGGGGTTCTCTCAAGTTGAAGGTTTGGATTTTGGAGAGACCTTTGCATCGGTTGCAAGACTAGAAGCCATCCATTGTCCAAGGCATTATATGGGCTTAAGCAAGCCCCAAGAGCTTGGTATGAGCGCCTTCGGGACTTCCTCATTGAGAAGGGCTTCACCATTGGGAAGGTCGACACCACACGATTCACCAAAAAGCTTGATGGACATATCTTCATTTGTCAAGTGTATGTTGATGATATCATCTTTGGATCATCAAATGAAGAATCTTGTAAAGAGTTTGGTGAATTGATGTCAAAAGAGTTCGAGATGTCAATGATTGGAGAGCTTACATTCTTTCTTAGCTTTCAAGTCAAGCAAATGAGAGAAGGGATTTTCATCTCTCAAGAGAAATATACAAATGATCTTCTCAAGAGATTCAAGATGGATGAATGTAAGCCAATGAAGACACCAATGCCAACTAATGGACATCTCAACCTAGATGAGGGAGGTAACACAGTTGATCAAACTCTCTACTACTCTATGATTGGTAGCTTGTTATATTTAACCGCATCTAGGCCTGACATCATGTTTAGTGTATGTATGTGTGCTAGATTTTAAGCTAATCCTAAGGAAACTCATTTGATTGCCGTTAAAAGAATCCTTAGGTATCGTAAGCACACACCAAGCATTCGCCTTTGGTATCCCAAAGGAGCTATATTTGAATTAGTTGGCTATTCCGATTCGGATTACGCTGGTTGCAAAGTTGATAGAAAAAGCACATCCAAAGGGTGCCATTTGCTTGGTAGATCACTTGTGTCTTGGTCCTCCAAGAAACAAAATAGTGTGGCTTTGTCCACCGCCAAAGCGAAATACACTGCCGCGGGTGCTTGTTGTGCACAAATACTTTATATGAAACAAACTTTGCTAGACTATGGTGTAGTTCTAGAAAAAGTACCTCTTTTGTGCGACAATGAAAGTGCGGTAAAATTTGCAAATAATCTAGTTCAACACTCTCGCACCAAGCACATAGACATCCACCATCACTTTCTTAGAGATCATGTTGCAAAGAATGATATTTCATTAGAAGGTGTAAGGACCGAGGATCAATTGGTGGATATCTTCACTAAACCGCTAGATGAGGTGACTTTTTGTCGATTGTGGAATGAGCTCAATATTCTTGATTTTAGTAACTTCACTAAAAATTGATCTTGTGTTGTCCCTTGCATTGCATTGTAATATACAACATGTTTACCTTATGGTTATGCACTTAGGGCTTGTCTAACATGGTTAAGATAACCGTCGTTATGCGTGTGAAGAAGCTTAACCTTGGATCAAACTTGACAAGCAACTAGATTTACTTTCAAGTATTGTATTGCATATGCATGAATGTTGTTTTGTCGTTTATCTTAAATTGCCCTCTTATTGCCTATTTTCTTAAAAAGAATTATAGCCTAAGGCAAAATATTTTAAAATTTTGAGGGTTTGAGAGAGGTCACTGACATCAGTCCCAATTGGTGTTTATTTGGATCTTATTGAAGTTGGGACTTGATTGGGAACAGGCTGCACGAAGGACTTTGAAGATTTGCTAGAAAAAGAGTGACTGGACGCTGCACCGGACTCTAATGTCCAGTGTCCGGTCAGTTCATAGGAGGTGAACCTGCTGCGATCGAGTGACCAGACTCTGCTGTTCAGCGTCCGAATAGATGGTGGTTCACCATCCGATCAAGCAAAGGCGATCAAGGAAGTGAGGATCAGACTCTGGCTGCGTCCGGTCGGGGTTCACTGGACGCATCCGGTCGTGATTCTAGGGGTTTTGGACCTCTCTAGAATCGACCGGACTCTGTGTGGCAGCGTCCGGTCGTTACCACTGGAGTGTCCGGTCAGTAGATATCATGCGGGATTCCAACTCTTCTCTGTTTCCTTTCCTGTCACGTTGCGGGCCACTATTTAATTGCGTCGGTGTTTTGACCTAAAGCCGCTTCTACCGACATCGCTGCTGTGACTCCACTGCTCGCCGTGCATCCCGTGCTCAATTCACTGTGCCCGTGCTCGTGCAGCCGCGCCGCCCTACTCCTGTGCCAGCACCGTCGCACAGCCGCGCCTCCCCATGCTAGCAAGCTGCCCTACTACACCATTGTGCCCACACCATAGCTCACCCACACTATACCCTAGCACTACCATGCCCCTGCCCTGCTCCAGCACCATTGTGCTAGTAGCCCTAGTCATGTGCACGTGCTGCATTGCTCCTTGTTGGTGACCTAGCCACTGCCTCCGCATCTTCTCGGTCGCCGAACTTTGTCGAGCTGGAACCCTAACCCTAGCCGATTTGGTGGTTCCCCGCGTGTCGTTTCTCTTCTCTTCGATCACTGGTTCATCAGGTAGCAAGCCCTTGGTTCTAATTTCATACCTAATGCTTGCTTCTTAGGGTTTCATATCTCTAGATATGTTGAGATTATTCATAAATCCTATCTATTCTAACATGTAGTGAGTCAGTGTTTTTGAGGTCTCAGTGGCAATTGACAGTCAACCTAGGGCCAAGCTCACGAGTATGGAATGAGGCCAAGCCTCAGAAGTGATAGTTGGTATTGATCTTTGTCAGTGGCAGTTGTTCTTTTCAGCTCCATCAAATGCTTCATGTCAAGAATGTCAGAGGAGGTCCCGGTGATGAGGATCCGAGGCTGCCACCTCGCTAGCCTACAGATACAAAAGGCAAGGCAAAGAAGAAGCAAGCGACAAAGAAGCACAAGTACCCTAATGCAGATATAGCGAGAGCAATCATAGTTGCAGAGGCCGCATAGCGCGTAGAGAGAGGAGGTACTCAGAGTGGTGTTGTTATTGTAGATCAGCTTTCTCCAACTACGAGGGCTACGCTTAAGCAGGTTGAGCGCCGTCGTGGTGGTCCAGCTGGGACTGTCATGGTTGGAGGATGACGTGTAGCTATTGATGAGAGTCAGCCTTAGGGGGAGTCATAGCAGCAGCCACAGCTAGCAGAGCAGACTTAGGAGGGAGAGCATGCCGAGGAGATAGAGTAGGCACCTCAGCCAAAGTTATGCCGCTCTAGTCATACATGTGCTCCAGTCATACCGAGGCTAGATACACAGCAAAGGGGTTCTCATCCACCTCCTAGACCACAGGGTCCACCTCCAGTGACTCATCTAGATTTGAGGGCTGCCATGGCCAAGCAGGTGCAGCATCTCAGATTTGTGGACTTTGAGCAGTGGTTCCCATTGAGGATGGATGATCGAGCTTTAGAGGGCTTCTACACACCACTGCAGGAAGATTTTTATAATGCATATCTTAATAGTGGGGCAGTATTTAGATCTCAGAGGGTGTGCAACATTGAGTCCATTGTAGTAGCAGCTAGAGAGCATATTCGCCCTTACCTATCTAACCTGCCAGGGCTAATAGATTTACTTGGGCGAATAGGCTTATATTGAAGCGACCTAATTTTTGCGAAGGGAAATTCACAGAGTCAAAGTGTAATAAGACCGTTGTAGATCATATTACCCAAATTTCTAGTTGAATACCACATCCATACAACGATAATATCAGAATACAAAAAGTGCGGAATTATATAAATTATTACATCGCCGCATTGGCGGAAGCAAAAGTAGCATTCATTTAGAATAGCTTGAAGATAAGATCGCCAAACTCGAGCATAGGCACGAACCCCTCAACCGTCAAACTCCTCGGAGCTATACTCCTCAGCAGAACCTGTGTGCCAAAATTTATCAGTATGATTTGTACTAGCCACTCCCACCCTATGAGCATTGCTTTGTGGAAATTGGATGCATGTTGGATATAATCAAAAGGAACCTATAAGGCTGGGGTTCCCTATGTTTTAGCATGTCAAATATATATATAATAATAGTTGGTCAAGTTTCAACACCATTCCCACACCCATTCCACCCCATTTCTGTCTAGAGCTAGGTTTTGATCCTAGGATCGTTACACCACCATCTCCACACCATCACCATACCATCACTCAGTCGACAGGCCAACTCCCTCTTGGCACTATCTTAAGGCCCATAGCCCCTTGGCTACGACTAACACTCTCTCACGTGGGAAGAAGAGAAAGACTCATCTCACTATCTAGTTTAATCGAAACCCAGGAAAGGTCCATAGCCAACAAGTCGGCACATGTATCGATCGATCAACTATACACTCTGCAGAGGATTTACATAACCACAAGATCTGCCTTCTTCGCTGACCGTCGTCAACTGGGCTGATTCCGGCCGCTTGCTAGCCTAGGATAATGCCACTCTACCATTCAGCCCTGGTACACCCCAAGTCCAGTCTGGGTGGCTAAAACTGTGAGTCATGAGCCAGGTCCACAAGGTCTCCATGAAGTCTCGGAAGGGTGTGGGGGAAATCCTCCGTGCCCTGTACCTCCTTACACTGTTTGCTATCATCCTAGTAGTAGTGGCAATATCCTACCAAGTAGTCTGGCCATCCCACACCATATAGGGCAAGTGGTACGTAAGGCTTCCTAGTGAATCTGAGTACTAGTAAGTCCTTAGGGATGACCAAGCCAGAATGTCTTCATCAGGGTTTCCATTTACCATGCCACCACAGCACCTCCATCCCAGGCTCCTCCCATTACAGGTTCACACCTAGGACCACCTCATATACCATTTACCCACCACAGGTATCCATTCCAGGGGTGCCCAGGTAGCACCCCATGGCAAGACTTGCCCTAGGCTCATTGTATACTCCAACTTGGTTGACACAACCCTCACCCTCCACACACCCAAGTCACACACGTAGCACTCTCCCCATAGTCTGGATAACACCAGTTTCCACCACGCATTTAATGTAGTATAAGTGTAGTAGAGGTATAAGCAATGAAATATAGCAGTAAGCGTGTGTCTAGCCTAATAGCAGGGTATGTAGGGGTAAGGTTGCATCAAGGTAAAGGCCATCAAGTAAGCATACTACCATGCAAGTCCTATCTTAGTATGATTATAACAATAAAGTAAAGCAATAGCAGTTCTATATTAGCCATGCATAATAGGTGCTACAAGATTGGGTGGGATGTGGCACCTTCAGTGTAGTCGTCTCCGTTCTCCTCATGGTACTCATGATCCTCGTCCGTCTAGTTCTCCTCCGAGTCTGCAACGATCGCATTATAGTCGTGTTAGCGATGTCTATACAATAGCACAAAGAAGCAATGGAAATTCAAAAGAGCCAAATGCACTCAAACATGGGTTCATTGCGTAGAGCTTGATTTTAGATGAATTTTGGTCCTGGTTTCATATTTTTCTGAGGTCGTATGAATTAGTTATGAATTTCTGAAGTTTAATTCCTCTCTAAAATTGGAAAAAGGCTGAATTAATCCTGGGCTGACACGTGTCACGCTGTAATTGGTCCACGTGGCGTGCTGACATCAGTGTGACATCATCAGCTCGGCTCTGAGCTGACAAGTGGGGTTCCTGCTGACGTCAAGATGACGTCAGCATGACGTCATCAACGTCATCGTTCCTAACTGGTGGGGCCAGAGGCTCTTGGGTCACTAACCTGTGGGTCCGACCAAAGTCAACGGCGAGTCAATAGTCAAAGGGGTTAGGGTCACTGACGTGTGGGGCCAGGGCTGCTGACGTCAGTAGCTGACGTCATCGTGATGTCAGCATGACGTCACCTCAACTATGTTATCACTGACAGGTGGGACCCGCATGACGTCGTTATGACGTCAGCATGCCATCACCCACTGACAAGTGGGTCTAGCGGCTCTGTGTCGCTGACATGTGGGCCCAGGTCAATAGTCAACATTGACCGGTCAACAGTCAACGTTGACCGGTCAATGGTCAACACAGACGGGTCCGAACTGGGCCGGTTGGGCCTAGATATGGGCTGGATTTGGGCCGAGCCGGCCTGGACACGAGGCAAGCTGTGGCGCTACCACGTCGTAGCCATGGGCCTCCACTAGGCTTGGTTCACAAGCATGGTCCACGGTGGACGCAAGCGCTAGTCTATGGTGGACCGCGTCACCTTCTAGTGAACCGTGTCCACCCTTCCTTTCTTCTGTCTATGGTCTACATGTACTGGGTGTAGGTCCATGCAACTGGTGAGAGGAGGCCTCTGCTTTCATCTCTAACGTGCTCCTGCCGATGATGTGCTCACCGACATGATCCTACGGCAGCGCTGGCATCCAATTAAGGTGGGGGAAAGCTTCCCTAGGCCATGGCGAACACGATGGTGGGGTCAAGGTGGCGGTCGGGGCTTTCTAGGGCGCTAGCCTCAGCGGTCGGTGGCTTAAGCACGACGGTGTATGGGGATGACGTGGTGGCAGTGGCCAAAAGCCGGTCATGTGGTGCGCATGAGCATCACGGTGCTCCAGCAGGCTCGTCGGGTAGGTCGAGGGGACTTCTAGAGCCTTCGGTGGCCTTGGCCACGGTGGTGGCTTGATTCGGCCATGGCGGCGGTCCGGTGGTGAACAGCGCAGGCTCGGTGGCATAGCAGTGGTCCTCTTTTCTCACGTATGAGCGCATGGTATGTTCGTTCCTTGGCCAGTGTGTGCGTGCGTGTGTATCCAGAGGCCAGAGACAGCCTTGGCCTACGTGCTCTCGGTGTGGAGCGCCATGGCTGACACGGTGAGGTCCCGCGGCGAGCATGGGAAGACTAGGGCTCACCTTTTGTGTTGTGGAAGATAGGATGGTGACGCAGTGGTGGGTTGCGGCCGTGTAGCTCCGGTAGCAGCGCAGTGCAGTGTAGTGTAGCATAGCGTCGACATGCTTGATCGGGGCAACGTCCTCCGCTCCGGCGACATTGACGATGTCGTGCGGCTTCGGTGCTCCCCCTTCTTCTTCCTCTTCTCCCTCTTCTCTCTTGGCTTAGGTGTGCAGTGGATGGCGACAAAGTGGTGGCGGGGCAATGAGAGAGCTCAAGGGCTCCTAGGGCTGGGGCTTTTATAGCCGAGCTCCATGGCACCCATGGCGGATGGCAATCGAGCGGTGGAGGCGCGTGCATTGCATCCATTTGCCTGCGTGTGGTTGCGTAGGCATGGCGTAAGGGGACAGGGTCATGCTCCCAGCGTGACCCCTGGCCCGCACCTGCCACATCGGTCGGGGGCTCGATCGGAGAAGGAATCAGCGTGGGGAGGAAGACGATCCTGTGGCTGGGAGGCGGCTGACGTGTGGGGCCCGTGTGGCAGCGACATTAGGCGAAGCGGACGAGTGCGTGGGCGTGAGTGGCGTGCTGGGCCGACTCGTGGGCCACATGCGTGCGCGCTGGGTGGAAGGCAGACGCGGTTGGGCTGGCTGGGTCGTGATGCCGAGCAGGTCGAGGCGGCTTGCGAGGCCTCCCTCTTCTTTTTCTTTTTTCTATTTTGTTTTTCTTTTTCTTTGTTTTGAATTCAAATTTGTTTTAGAATTTGAATTCAAATCTGGTGGAGTTTTTATTATACAAAAATGGAAATAGTTTTCTCTTTAAGCATATATTCTTTGGTTTGAGTAATAATTACTTTATGGTTTATGTCTTCAATGGAGTTGTTAAGCATTACATAAAGCAAATAAAAATTGAAATCTCCAGTGGTATTAATGTGCATGCAAGGTTCATTTAGCTAGGGAACTTAAATCACATGTTTATGCCAAGAGTTATGCCATGCTTATGTGTTGACTTAGGTTGGGGTTAGACCTAATGCATCTCTTAGGTTGGGTTTCTATACATGACACTCATCAACATATGGGAGTTTTAAGAAAAATTTTGTAGTTGGTATTTTTAGTGTATGGATTTTTGGGTTGTTACAGTCCTACCCCCTCAATAGAATCTCGTCCCCAAGATTAAGGCGTAACGTACTCTTTAAAGAGATAAGGATAGTGTAGCCAGAGGTCAGACTCTTTCTCCCATGTTGCTTCTCTCTCTGTGTGATTGCTCCATTGAATCTTGCACATAGGAATAGTCTTGCTTCGGGTCTATTTGGTATCTCTTCCTAGAATTCTGATAGGGTGTTCTTTATACTCGAGAGTGTCTTGAATGTCAAGTGTATCAGTTGGAACTACTTCATCAGGCACTCTCAAACACTTGCGTAGCTGAGAGACGTGGAATACGGGATGTACACCTGCCAATTCCTTAGGTAGCTCAAGTTTGTAGGCGAGCTTTCCAATCCTCTTGCAAATCTTGTATGGGCCAACAAATCTAGGGGCAAGCTTTCCTTTCACATGGAATCTGACAGTTCTATGTAGCGGGGATACTTTGAGATAGACAAAGTCTCCCACATTGAACTCAAGTTCTCTTCTTCTTTTGTCAGCATAGCTCTTGTATCGACTTTGAGCAATCCTCAAGTTCTCCTTCACTTGAGCAACTCCTTCTTTGGCATCTTGAATCTTAGCGGAGTCAAAGAACGATCTTTCTCCTGGTTGGGACCACATCAAAGGTGTCTTACAAGGTCTGCCATATAGAGCTTCAAATGGCGACATCTTGATACTAGCTTAGTAGTTGTTGTTGTAAGAGAACTCTGCATAGGGTAAGCATTTCTCCCAATTAGAGCCATAATTCAGTACACTAGCGCGAAGCATGTCTTCTAAAATCTGATTTACTCATTCAGTTTGTCCATCTGTCTATGGGTGGTAAGCGGTACTGAAATCAAGTTTGGTTCCAATGGACTTGTGTAGGGCTTCCCAGAATCTGGACACAAACTGAGGACCACGATCAGATACAATACTAGAGGGAGCTCCATGCAGTCTGAGAATATGCTCAACATATAGATCTACTAATTTTTTGGCATCGATTTTGGTCTTAACTGGTACAAAGTGAGCAATCTTGGTCAAGCGATCAACAATCACCTAGATGGAATCATTGCCTTTCTATGATTGGGGCAACCCAACTATGAAATCCATGGATATGCTCTCCCATTTCCACTTGGGAACGTCAAGTGGCTTAAGCAATCCTGCAGGCCTTTGATGTTTAGCCTTGACTCTATTGCAGGTGTCACATCGTGCCACATGTACTACAATGTTTGTCTTCATGCCCTTCCACTAGAAGTGTTTCTTCAAGTCTTGATACATCTTTCAACCTCTAGGGTGAATACAGTACTTGGAATTGTGAGCTTCTAATAGAATTTCCTCTCATAATACTAGGTCAAATGGAACATAGATTCTGTTCTTGAACCAGATGGTTCCTTGTTCATCTTCCTGGTGGTTGGTCTTGTGGCCTAGTTTCATCAAACCACGGAGATATTCGATCTCCTCACAACTTTTCTAAGCTTGACAGATATGATATGTGAGATCATACTGTATGTGGAGCTCATTTAACAAGCCATGCGGTAGTATCTCAAGTTGGAAATCTTCAATCTCATCCTTGAGCTCAGGTGGTACAGATTTAGTGATCAAAGTGTGATAGTAACTCTTGCGACTGAGAGCATCTGTGACTACATTAGCCTTTCCTAGATGATAGTGAATTTCTAGGTCATAGTCCTTGATCAACTCTAGCCATCGGCGTTGCCTCATATTCAAATCTTCTTGAGTGAAAAAGTACTTCAAGCTCTTGTGATCGGTGTAGATATCACACTTGTTGCCTATCAAGTAGTGTCTCTAGATCTTTAAGGCATGCACAACTATTGCTAACTCAAGATCATGGGTTGGGTAACGGTTCTTGTGTTCTTTCAACTATCGAGACGCATATGCTATCACTCTTCCATCTTGCATCAGTACACAACCAAGTCCTTGATGGGATGCATCACAATAGACTATGAAATCTTTGCTGATATCAGGCAATGCTAGCACAGGAGTTGTGGTAAGCTTCTGTTTTAGTTCCTAGAAGCTTTGTTTGCACGCGGGTGTCCATTCAAACTCCTTAGTCTTTTTCAGAAGGTTGGTCATTGGATGGGCTATCTTGGAGAAGTTTTCAATGAATCGGCGATAGTATCCATCCAATCCCAAGAAACTTCTGATTTCTATCACATTACGGGGTTGATCCCACTCTTTCATAGCTTCAATCTTGGCCAGGTCAACTGCGACACCTTTAGCTAACAGTACATGGCCTAAGAAGGCAACTTCCTGTAGTCAAAATTCACATTTACTAAACTTTGCGTAGAGCTAATGTTGGGCTAGTTTCTCAAGCACCATTCTCAGATGATGTTCATGTTCTTCAGCGGTGGATGAATAGACAAGGATGTCATCAATGAATACTACCACGAACTTATCCAGTTCATCCATGAAAACCTTATTCATCATGTTCATGAAGTATGCGGGAGCATTTGTGAGTCCAAAGGACACCATGGTGAACTCAAACTGCCCATACCCAGTCACAAAAGCTATCTTTGGGATGTCACTCTCTTGAATCTTCATTTGATGATAGCCAGATTTGAGATCAATCTTGGAGAAATACTTGGCACCTCAAAGCTGATCCAGCAGATCATCGATTCTTGGCAGAGGGTACTTGTTCTTGATGGTGACTGCGTTCAAGTTCCGGTAATCAATGCACATTCTCATCGAGCCATCCTTCTTCTTAACAAATAGAACGGGGGATCCCTAGGGTGAAGCACTGGGTCTAATATATCCCTTCGAGATGAGCTCATCAAGCTGGTTCTTGAGCTCGGCTAGTTCATTAACTGACATGCGATAGGGTCTCTTGGTAATCGGTCCTATTCTCGGCAAAAGATCAATGATGAACTC
Organism: Miscanthus floridulus; assembly: GCF_019320115.1. Lineage (NCBI taxonomy): Eukaryota > Viridiplantae > Streptophyta > Magnoliopsida > Poales > Poaceae > Miscanthus > Miscanthus floridulus. The sequence goes on along the minus strand of NC_089580.1, from coordinate 86,678,459 downwards.
TACATCACGGTCTAGTGGCATACCCGGTAATTCTTTAGGGAATACATTGGGATAGTCTCTGACCATAGGCACGTCATGAACTGTCTTCTCCTCTTTTTGTGATTCTGAACTGGCTTTAAGGGCACACATGATAGAGGTGGACTTTCTAGACTGGGGTTCACATCTAATAACTTGGCCTAATGGGTGGGTCACTTGGACATATCTAGGTGAACATGATATGATACCTCGGTGAATAGTTAACCAATCCATACCTAAGATGACATCTAGGTTAGTGGAAGGTAACAGGGTTAGGTTGGCTTTAAAGATAAGACCCTCAATGGTAAGACTCACTCCCTTACAGATGTGGGTGCATTTTAGGTCTCCTAAGGATGAACTGGTGATGATAGGCTTTTCACATGGGGTTACAGGCAGGTCATGTTCTTGTGCAAACTTGGATGATATGTAAGAACAAGTTGCTCCAGAGTCAAATAGAACTGATGTAGTATTGCCATTAACTAAAAATGTACCGTACACAACGTTAGGGGCAGCCTATGCTTCCTCGGCATCTAGATGGTTGAGACGTCCACGAGTAGCAGATCCCTTGAACTGAGACTTCTAAGCGGCTGAGTTCTATGGCACTCAGTAGCTTTGTGACCTGGTTGGCCACAAGCGAAGCAGGTGAAAGGCGTACCGCCTGTAGGGGTTGGCGTAGGTGCCTTCTAGTTTCTAGTGTTTGGTGCGGAGCAGTTCTGTGTTGGGCGTTCATTCACAGAGTGGGAACGGTTGGAACGGTCCTGAGTGTTACGGTCTTGAGCATAACGGTCTCAGGTGTAACGATCCTGAGCAGGGTGGGAGTATTTGGTGGTGTAGCCTCCACTACCCCTACTCGATCTAGGGTTGTCATCCCTGTTGTGGAGAGAGCATTCCCTGGATGGTGCATCTATGCGGAACCTCTTGCAATCATGGCCACAGAAGGACTCCTCAGGCTTATGCTTCCTCTCCCTGTACTCTTCTCTAGCTTTAGCACGATCTTTCTCGATCTGAATGCAGTGATCCACCAGCACACGCAATGTGTTACTCTCAATACCACCAAACTTTAGCTTGATGTGCGGGTTAAGTCCCTTGTGGTAATAGTACAGCTTCTCCTTCTTAGAGTTCACAACATAGGAAGGCGCACAATGAAGAAGATTGGTGAAATGAGTAGTGTACTCAGTCACCCTGTCCTTTCCCATCTTGATGTTGCAGAACTCCTCGACTTTGGCCTCCATGATACCCTTGGGAATGTGGTACTCAGTGAATGCTTCGGCGAACTCGTCCCATGAGATGTTGGTAGGGTCCTCATGGGAATCACTGAAATTGTCCCACCAGGCGCGTGCTGCACCTGTGAGCTAGTGTGTGGTAGCTCCAACACTCTCCTCGTCGGTGAAAGTAGTGAGGTCAAGCTTCTTCTCCATCTCCTTGAGCCAGTCATCGGCTATAAGCAGGTTAGGGTCGGTGCCATCATATGTGGGTGGCCTTAGCTTCAGGAATCCTTCTAGCTTCCTTTGGAAGTCATTCTGCTAACCTCCCTAGCGATGGTTTGCTTCGTCAGCAAGGGCTACAAGAAGTTGGGTCTACTGTGCCATCACTTCTGCTAGGTTTGGTGGTGGTGGTGGCGGAATGTTCTCCTCAGGTGGTGGGGTATTCTCTAGGTTGAAGGGTATCCCTCCACGTCCATGGCCACGGCCACGGCCATGGTTGTTGCCACCACATCCCCCATTGGGTTCAACCAGTTTAGGGGTGGGCGCACGTCCATGGTTCATTAGGCGATTAGATCGACGATTCGGCATCTGCAACACGGATCATAGAAATTTTAGTGTTTGTGCCATAAGTGCTTATAATTCAATATGGTTACATGATTTTTATGATTTAAAGAAAAACATTTATACTATCCAACACTCATTACAAAGAAGCAATAAGATCCATAAGATGCAATAAGATCCAAAACATTCATTACATGGGTTTTATTACATAGCATCATCTCCAGTAGCTACACCTAAAGACTTGCGAGAATCATACTATGCATAGTGTCTCATATTACATCTCATAAGGGGTACATCATGGGGTACAACTTATGGAAGCCTTTGACATGACTCATGACCATGCAGGGCCATCTACTCTAACTCATACACCACTGCTAGGATATGACTGTTCTCGATCTCAATCTCCTTGTCAGACTTGTGAAGTCGGGACACATACTTCAAGGCCTTGGCAAGCTCCTCGGTAGGCTTAGCTCTAGGTAGGGTAGGGTAGGCGTCTAGGTTGAGGCGAGTCGGGGCTAACTCAAACTCCTCTATCCTAGGCTTCGTCTTGCTGCGAATCTCCTTGGGTAGCTGATCCCACATACCCTTCATCTCCCTGAGGCGCTTCCTATCAGACTTCTGCCAAGCCTGCCATGTCCTCTCACACTTGTCCTATAGGTACTCGGTCTGCCTAAGTGCCTCGATCAGGTGACCCTGGTTGCGAATGGCCTTCTTCCTAAACTCCTCTAGCTCCTGAGTCATGGTCTTGTTCTGAGATTGGATTTTCAGCATGTCAATCCCCTTGGTCCTTTCTCTGTCTCCTCTGTGGTTGAACTCGGCCTTCTTGTCATCCAACTCTCTCTACAACTCGAAGACCTTGCTGTCGAGGTAGCAGTTTCTGTTGCCTAGGTCGGCTGCTTTGTCCTGTAAGTCAGTGACCTTGGCTCTATGGACTTCTTCACGATGGTTGAGCTTGTCCTATAGCTTGGCAACTGTCTCAAGTAGACTAGCTCGCTCTTGTGCTCCCTGCGAGTCTCGCTCCTGGTACTCCCATAGAAGGGCCTGGTCCTATCGCCTCCTCTGCTCTAGCTGGGTCATGTACCTATCCTACTCTAGTAGGTGGATAGCTGAGACACGAAGGCATCTGTCCTCCTCGGCAAAGATAACTCTACCAGCTACGAAGCTCTGCTCACTAGGGGTAAGGTTGAGGTCGAGGGCCTAGGGAAGTAGACAGAACTCTGTCATCTTCAGGTGCTTGTAGTGGTCCCTCATCACTCTACAAAGTGCCTTGTGTGAGATAGCTCATAGTCCCTCCTCGACTGTGTCCTCTATAGTCATCTCGGTGAAAGCTGGGACAGAAGGTAAGGCAATGCTAGCTGGGAACTCAACTGAGGTGACAATCGGTCCTTCGATTCCTCCTTCCTGAGCTGGCTTCTCAGTGCAGGTGACCTTGACAAGCTCGTCAGGGACTCCTAATGTGACAAGAACTTGGCAGAGGGTCTGTGCGAAACCCCTGAGCTCACATAGGTCAAAGGTAAGCTTGGCGTGGTCCAGAGGTAGCGGTCCTAAAGGCGGCCAGTCGACGTTCATTGCCATCTGCATGTTTTAAGGAACAGGTGTCAACTGGTCAATGATAGATAAGCCTTGCATAAAAGTAAATGCAGGGTCGGTATATAACTGAAAGAAGGGTTGTTCACATCCTATTCTATCATCCATTTATGAGGGTTTCGTCCTATGGTCAAGTATGGCTCTGATACCAACTGAAGCGACCTGATTTCTACGAAGGGAAATCCACAGAGTCGAAGTGTAATAAGACCGTTGTAGATCATATTACCCAAATTTCCAGTTGAATACCACATCCATACAACAATAATATCAGAGTACATAAAGTGCAGAATTACATAAATTATTACATCGCCGCATTGGCGGAAGCAAAAGTAGCATTCATTCAGAATAGCTTGAAGATAAGATCGCCAAACTCGAGCGTAGGCACGAACCCCTCAACTGTCAAACTCCTCAAAGCTATACTCCTCAGCAGAAACCGTGTGCCAAAATTTATTAGTACGATTTGTACTAGCCACTCCCACCCTATGAGCATTGCTTTGTGGAAATTGGATGCATGTTGGATATAATCAAAAGGAACCTATAAGGCTGGGGTTTCCTATGTTTTAGCATGTCAAATATATATATATATATAATAATAGTTGGTCAAGTTTTAACACCATTCCCACACCCATTCCACCCCATTTCCGTCTAGAGCCAGGTTTCATTCTTGGGATCATTACACCACCATCTCCACACCATCACCATACCATCACTCAGTCAATAGGCCAACTCCCTCTCGACACTGTCTCAAGGCCCAAAGCCCCTTGGCTACGACCGACACTCTCTCACATGGGAAGAAGAGAAAGACTCATCTCACCATCTAGTTTAAGCGAAACCCAGGAAAGGTCCATAGCCGACAAGTCGGCACATGTATCGATCGATCAACCATACACTATGTAGAGGATTTACTAACCACAAGATCTGCCTTCTTCACTGACCGTCGTCAACTGGGCTGATTCTGGCCGCTTGCTAGCCTAGGATAATGCCACTCTACCATTCATCCCTGGTACACCCTAAGTCCAGTCTGGGGTGGCTGAAACTGTGAGTCATGAGCTGGGTCCACAAGGTCTCCATGAAGTCTTGGAAGGGTGTGGGGGAAATCCTCCATGCCCTGTACCTCCTTACACTGTTTGCTATCATCCTAGCAGTAGTGGCAATATCCTACCAAGTAGTCCAGCCGTCCCGCACCATATAGGGCGAGTGGTACATAAGGCTTCCTGGTGAATCTGAGTACTAGTAAGTCCTTAGGGATGACCAAGCCAGAATATCTTCATCAGGGTTTTCATTTACCGTGCCACCACAGCACCTCCATCCCGGGCTCCTCCCATTACAGGTTCACACCCAAGACCACCTCATATACCATTTACCCACCATAGGTATCCATTCCAGGGGTGCCCAGGTAGCACCCCATGGCAAGACTTGCCCCAAGCTCGTTGTATACTCCAACTTGGTCGACACAACCCTCACCCTCCACACACCCAAGTCACACACGCAGCACTCTCCCCATAGTCCGGATAACACCAGTTTCCACCACGCATTTAATGTAGTATAAGCGTAGTAGAGGTATAAGCAATGAAATATATCAGTAAGCGTGTGTCTAGCCTAATAGCAGGGTATGTAGGGGTAAGGTTGCGTCAAGGTAAAGACCATCAAGTAAGCATACTACCATGCAAGTCCTATCTTAGTATGATTATAACAGTAAAGTAAAGCAATAGCAGTTCTATATTAGCCATGCATAATAGGTGCAATGAGATTGGGTGGGATGTGGCACCTTCAGTGTAGTCATCTCTATTCTCCTCACGGTACTCATGATCCTCGTCCATCTAGTTCTCCTCCGAGTCTGCAACGATCGCATTATAGTCATGTTAGCGACGTCTATAGAATAGCACAAAGAAGCAATAGAAACTCAAAAGAGCCAAATGCACTCAAACATGGGTTCATTGCATAGAGCTTGATTTTAGATGAATTTTGGTCCTAGTTTCGTATTTTTCTGAGGTCGTATGAATTAGTTATGAATTTTCGAAGTTTAATTCCTCTCTGAAAATGGAAAAAGGCTAAATTAATCCTGGGCTGACACGTGTCACGCTGTAACTGGTCCACATGGCATGCTGACATTAGCGTGACATCATCGGCTCGGCTCTAAGCTAACAAGTGGGGTCCTGCTAATGTCATCTTGACATCAGCATGACGTCATCAACGTCATCGTTCCTAACTGGTGGGGCCAGAGGTTCTTGGGTCTCTCACCTGTGGGTCCGACCAAAGTCAATGGCGAGTCAATGGTCAAAGGGGTCAGGGTCACTGACGTGTGGGGCCAGGGCTACTGACATCAGCAGCTGATGTCATCGTGACGTCAGCATGATGTCACCTCGACTGTGTTATCACTAACAGGTGGGACCCGTAGGACGTCGTCATGACGTCACCCACTGACAAGTGGGTCCAGTGGCTCTATGTCACTGAAATGTGGGCCCAAGTCAATAGTCAATGTTGATCGGTCAATGGTCAACATGGATCGGGTCCGAACTAGGCTGGTTGGGCCTAGATATGGGCTGGATTTGGGCCGGGCCGGCCTGGACACGTGGTAAGCTGTGGCGCTGCCATGTCATAGCCGTGGGCCTCCACTGGGCTTGGTTCATAGGCATGGTCCACGGTGGATGCAAGCGCTGGTCTATGGTGGACCGCGTCTCCTTCCGGTGAACCGCGTCCACCCTTCCTTTCTTCTGTCTGTGGTCTACGTGTACCGGGTGCAGGCGCATGCGGACGGTGAGAGGAGGCCTCTGCTTTCATCTCCGATGTGCTCCCGCCGATGATGTGCTCAATGGCGTGATCCTACGGTGGCGCTGGCGTCAAATTAAGGTGGGGGGAAAGCTTCCCCAGGCCATGGCGAACATGATGGTGGGGTCTAGGTGGCGACCGAGGCTTTCCGAGGCACTAGCCACGGCGGTCGACAGCTTGAGCATGATGGTGTACTGGGATGGCACGGTGGCAGCGGCCAAAAGCCAGTCATGTGGTGCGTGTGAGCGTCACAGTGCTCTAGTGGGCTCGTCGGGCAGGTCGAGGGGACTTCTAGAGCCTCCGGTGGCCTTGGCCACGGTGGCGGCTCGATTCGGCCATGGTGGCGGTCCGGTGGTGAACGGCGCAGGCTCGGTGGTGTAGCAGAGGTCCTCTTTTCTCACATATGAGCGTGTGGTATGTTCGTTCCTTGGCTAGTGTGTGCGTGCATGTGTATCCAGAGGCCAAACACGGCCTTGGCCTACGCGCTCCTGGTGTGGAGCGCCATGGCCGACACAGCGAGGTCCTGCAGCGAGCAGGGGAAGACCGGGGCTCACCTTTTGTGTTGTGGAAGATAGGATGGTGACGTAGTGGTGGGTTGTGGCCGTGTAGCTCCAGTAGCAGTGCAGTGCAGTGCAATGCAGCGTAGCGTCGATGTGCTTGATCGGGGCGACGTCCTCCGCTCCGGCAACACCGACAACGTCGCGCGGCTTCGGTGCTCCCCCTTCTTCTTCCTCTTCTCCCTCTTCTCTCTTGGCTCAGGTGTGCAGTGGATGGCCACAAAGTGGCGACGGGGCGATGAGAGAGCTCAGGGGCTCCCGGGGCCGAGGCTTTTATAGCCGAGCTCCATGGCACCCATGGCGGACGGCGATCGAGTGGTGGAGGCATGTGCATTGCATCCAACCGCCCGCGCATGGTTGCGTAGGCGTGGTGCAAGGGGACAGGGTCATGCTCCTAGCGTGACCCCTAGCCCGCACCTGCCACACCAGTCGGGGGCTTGCTTGGAGAAGGAATCGGCGTGGGAAGGAAGACGATCATGTGGCTAGGAGGCGGCTGACGTGTGGGGCCCATGCGGCAGCGACATCAGGCAAAGCGGGTGAGTGCGTGGGCGTGAGTGGCGTGCTGGGCCGGCTCATGGGCTGCGTGCGCGTGCGCTGGGTGGAAGGCGGGCATGGTTGGGCTGGCTAGGCCACGAAGCCGAGCAGGCCGAGGCAGCTTACGAGGCCTCCCTCTTCTTTTTCTTTTTTCTATTTTGTTTTTCTTTTTCTTCATTTTGAATTCAAATTTGTTTTAGAATTCGAATTCAAATCTGGTGGAGTTTTTGTTATACAAAAATGGAAATAGTTTTCTCTTTAAGCATTTATTCTTTGGTTTGAGTAATAATTACTTTATGGTTTATGTCTTCAATGGAGTTGTTAAGCATTACATAAAGCAAATGAAAATCCAAATCTCTAGTGGTATTAATGTGCATGCAAGGTTCATTTAGCTAGGGAACTTAAATCACATGTTTATGCCAAGAGTTATGCCATGCTTATGTGTTGACTTAGGTTGGGGTTAGACCTAATGCATCTCTTAGGTTGGGTTTCTATACATGACACTCATCAACACATGGGAATTTTAAGAAAAATTTTGTAGTTGGTATTTTTAGTGTATGGATTTTTGGGTTGTTACATATATGTTCCATCTTGGGTCCGTAAGTACTATGCTACACTTTGGATTGACACGCTACATAGATTCATTCACTTTACTTTCAAAGGTAGAGATTACAGGCTGATGAGCTCTAGGGTCAGAGAGATACTCAGACTTCAGGAGCAGCCCATCCGGCTACATGAGGTTTGCTATGGACAGACAGCTCCTCCTAGACGCCCTCACGGCGGTCTTGTGCCCCCTATAGATCTAGTCCGCCATTGCTTCATAGAGCCTTTCAGCGAGGGGTTAAGCAGGACACCCAGTGATCTCACTCCTACTGCTAGAGTGCTTGATGCTATTATGAGGAGGACACTGCTTTCGAGGATGGGGTATCGTGAGGGCTTGACTCACATACAGCTATGGCTACTGAACTCTTTGATGCAACAGAATGTGTTTGACATTTGGGATCTCCTTCTATTAGAGATGGAGGATACTATTGCAGAGGGGTTCAGGGGTCATAGGCAGCTGCCATATGCTCACTAGATTACATTCTTGATCCATAGGGCAGTTACTGTATGGCCACCTGAAATGCTGGCAGAGTATAGTGGTGCTACTATAGAGTTCCCTGCATATAACATGACTTAGATGATCTGCCATAGTTTAGTGAGGACTCCTAGCCAGCCGCATCATCGTCTAGAGGTGCCAGAGACTGCAGCTCAGTAGGATGAGACCATCAGGGGCATAGCAGCTATAGAGGAGGAGCAGTCAGATGCTCAGTAGGAGGGGATGGTCTCAAGCGGCCCTAGTGACAGCTCAGATGATGACTACTAGCCTATCCCTCAGATGCCTTCACGATGACATGACCATAAGGTCGGTAGCTCTAGTTTAACTCCACCTGCACCACAGATAGATCCCACTCTACTTGCTATACTTGAGCAGATGAGGTAGGATCAGGCTCACTAGGCTCAGGACACCTTTGCTACATTTGCACAATTTCAGACTTAGCAAGATGAGTTCTAGTGACAGTAGCAGGCGATCAAGCAGCAGCAGCAGGCTATACAGTAGCAGCAGTAGGCCATGCATCAGCAGTAGCTTCTCATGCAGCAGTAGCTACTTGGGTTTATGTAGCATGTAGTGACAGCTATTGGGGCTCCACCGCCATAGCCTTCACCCCAGCTTGGTCAGCCTACCACCACTTCTATGACTCCAGCTTTCCAGCCCTGTGGGCATCAGAGTTAGGGACCGCCAGCACCATAGTTTCCTTCACCTATAGAGTAGGTGTCCTAGTGGTTTGCTTCACCAGTGCCAGCCCTGTAGTTCACACCTCTTCATACAGGCTTTACTCTGTCTCATAGTTCGTCAGTGCTCACCCCAGTTTCTAGGAGCCTTGGTGCTTCATTCAGTGAGTTGATAGGGCAGCCTACTCCGCTAGAGCTACATGTCCCAGGTCCTTCCATAGTTACACCTATTATTGGGACTACAGAGATGCTCCCTTTGTTAGTTGCATCATCAGAGCAGGCAGCGCCAGATATAGATCTGACCTAGACCGCTTCAGCATCGCTTCTAGCTATAGAGGGTCAGACTGCTCAAAGCTCAGGATCAGATGATGATGGCACATAGTTCTAGCTTGCTCCTCGCACCTCAGTGCCCAACTAATCTATTGTAGCCCCACCAACCGACCCTTAGGTTTTGGTGTTTGACACCAAAGGGGGAGAAGGATCGAGTATGTTAGTATTAGAAGAGCGATACATTTAGGGGGAGTCTATCTATTAGCTTATAGCTTATCTATTACATTTGGAGTTTTATGTGTGATACATTATGCATTCATGTTTACACTACAAGGTTCTACCTCTAATGCCACGCCACATGATTGCAACACCACTAATTTGGTTGCCATAGGTGGGTCGTATTGCACCTTTTCAAAAAATGGTTGCAATATGTGCCTATAATGCAACGAACTAAATTTGTTGCAATATGTGTGGTTTGTTGTTGCAACAGGCTTGTGCTACTGCAACCATTTAAGAATTGTGTTGCAATTAGTTGGCATTATTGCAATGGCACTTTTGAGTTGCAGTAGTATTGGTTTTCATTGCAATTACTTGTTGTTATTGCAACTATATTGGATTTGGTTGCTTTTGCTTGTAACTATTGCCATGGTTATTATGGGTTGCAATAATGTTCCATGGTGTTGCAATTGCTAGGGTGGTTATTGCAACAAGATTTCCAAATGGATGCAATAGCATGTTCCTATTGCCATGGTTTTCTGGGGTTGTAATAATTTTTGTGGCGTTGCAATTGTTAAGTACTTATTGCAACTACAATCATAAATGGTTGCAATATCATGTTAATATTGCCACAGTTTTTTGTGTTGCTATAGGCTACCGCTGATGCAACGGCCTAAAAGTGTTGCAATATACAAAATTGGTTGCAATATACAAAATGCTCCATGCATTAGACTACCCCTGATGCAACGGCCTAAAAGTGTTGCAATATACCAAAATGGTTGCAATAGACAAAATGCTCCACGCATTTTTGAATATGGTATTCTATTGACAAAAAAATGTTCCACAGAGGATTTGATCCCATGAACTAAAGTACAAGCAAACACTCATCTACCACTAGGCTACTAAGGTGTGTTCAACATTAAGTCGCCTTTATATTACTTGTTTACATGATGAAGATGGCTAATTCACTTCATATGTCAACAAGGATGATAACCATCCGCATCTTCCATGACAATTTCAGAAAACAAAAAAATTATCCAGCTTGTTGATATTTGTGCTTATGATAGAAAACAAACATGAGTATAATAGTTTAAAGACCAACTGCAGCTATTCATTATCCTGGACAATGAGATTGTTTTAAAAAAAATCTAGAAAAACATCACTGCTGTACAAAGGATAAGTATTTAAACAAAGAAATCATCTTCTATGCTTTCTACCGCAACTGGTGCAACAACTCCATCATCAATGTAGGTGTCATCTTTGGCATCATCATCCTCATCAAGTAAGACCGCATCATCTGGTTCGAGAACTGCTTCGCCACGCACCTAATTAATAATAGAGGCATCACCAGTTGTGCCTTCCTTGTCTGGTCTTGTCCAATTTGACAAATCCTCATTTGGGCCAAATAGATTCATGTCTTGGATTCCCACATCAAGTAGATCGACTTCCATGTCACCCTCATTTTCTACTTCTGGCATGGCAAACAAATTTCTTGGTCTGACCGCAACAACACTAGACCATCCTGGCTTGTACACGAGGTTGACAAAAAACAACGGTTCAGCCTGTGTTGCCAGTATGTAAGGTTCATTTGAATATCTGAACCTAGAAGTATCGATATCGATAACACCACATTTATCCCTACTATATCCTCTACTTCTGCTGGTACTGGCAGCCGACACATCATACCAATCACACTGAAACAATAAAACTTCTTTTTGTGCAGGGAACTCGAGTGAGATCATTCTTCTAATCACTCCATACCAGGTCATGTTACCAGTAGTACCATCACCCCTCACAAGCACACCACTATTTTGTGTGATGAGGTTTCTCTCAATGGTAGTCATTAGAAATAACCAGTTATTGATGTAGCATCTATTGAACACACGAGCTCGATGGTCCGATCCTTAAGAAAGGGCATACATAAGTTCACTTGCTTCACCTTTCTCATATAGTTTGGTGATCTGCAAACACAATTTGAAAACAAATGCTAGTTAATAAGTACATCGTTCTAACCATCACATGGAATAAAAAATAAAAAATAGAACTAACCTTGCCCTCGAACCACTTTACAAAGTGCTCCTCATGTCATTTATTAAGATTCCTTATACTATTTTTTTTAGTTCTTCCATGTGCTCGCTGCATTGAAATAGCCAATTAATTAATTAGTTGATGCCAAAAACAAAAAGTAGATTAATTAATGATGGTATATTGCAACTTACTCAAACCATGGTCTAGCTTCATCGCAGTTACTAATTATGTAGTGCCTCATCTTCCGAACCTCATCTGCACCAAATATCTTGGTAGTCTGTCCTCTCCTCTTGTAATCCATTTCTCCAAATACGCTCAGACCAGATGGCGGCTCATTCACTGTTGTACTTTCATAACGATTAGCACGATTCAGCTTGGTGTCGACGTCCAAGAATCTAGAGCAAAATGTAAGGCATTCCTTGGCTATGTATCCCTCAGCTATTGAACCTTCTGGGTGCGCCTTGTTTCTCACATAGCCTTTAACAATATGTAGATACCTCTCAACTAGATACATCCATCTATAACACATGGGCCCTCCAAGTTTAGCCTCTTCAGCTAGATGAACCGGCAAATGAATCATGATATCAAAAAATGCAGGTGGGAATACCATCTCAAGCCGGCAAAGAGTCTCTTTAATTGAACTGCTAAGTTTGTCAAGATCTTCTTCCACCAGTTCCTTCGAACAAAGTGCACTAAAGAACCTACTAAACTGAATCAATGGCATCACAACTTGTTTGGGCAAAATCTTTCTGACGACTAAGGGTAACAATTTCTATAGAATAATATGGTAGTCATGTGTTTTCAGTCCAGACACCTTACATGCATTTGCGTCAACACATCTCCTTATATTGGAGCTAAACCCATAAGGCATCTTCACTCCATGTAGAAATTGCCATAACCTTTTCTTGTCAGCCTTATCTAAAAAGTACAAGGCTGGTGGCAAGGTATAATTATCATTGCCAATGACAGGGTGCTGATCTTGCCTTATCCCTAGCTATTCCATGTCAAGTCGGGTCTTCTCGTTGTCCTTACATTTACCTTCAATTTCAAGCAAAGTACCTTCAATTTCAAACAAAGTACCTTCAATTGGCATAATTCTTCTTTACCTTGTCATCCCATGTATCAATTCCCTTTTCCCAAAAATCCTTCAGCTCATCAATGAGGGGCCTCAAATAGACATCAATATTCATTCTAGGAGATTTTGGACTAGGAATCAACATCGACATAATCCAATAAGGTTGTTTCTCAAACAACCAAGGAGGCAAATTGTGAGGGATGAGGATAACAGGCCATGTGGTGTATGTAACATTTTGCATGCCAAAGGGGTTGAAGCCATCAGAAGCAAGACCCAACCTAATATTACGAGCTTCCTTTGCAAACCAACCATACTTGTTATCCACATGCTTCCATGCCTTCGAGTCAGCAGGGTGACGCATTTTGCCATCATCGACCAATTCTTCCTTATGCCATTGCATTTGTGATGATGTGCTCTCTGTCATATATAATCTTCATAGCTGAGGAGTAAGAGGAAAGTACCATAGGATTTTACATGGGACACGCTTCTTGTTTGTTGTATTAGCATCACCATCTGTAGCATCCTTGTGAGCACCGTCATCAGTCATTTTCCACCTAGAATCACCACATTTGGGACATGTATCCAGATTTGTGTTTTCCTTCCAAAATAACACACAATCCTTCTCATAGGCGTGTATCTTTACATAGTCCAAGCCTAGATCTCAAACCACCCTTTGCACTTTCTCCATTGTGTCTGGGACACAGTGGCCTTTAGGAAAAAACCTTGTGAACAGATTAAGTACCCCCTCTAATGCTTTGTTACTAATACCGTACAAGCACTTAACCTAAAAATGTTCCACAATAAAAGAGACCTTAGTAGCATCCTCGCAACCTGGATACAATTTCTTTTCTGCCTCCTGTAATAATTTGAAGAATATCTTCGCATGTTCATTCGGTTGTTCATTGTCATTAGTATCTCTGATCTCTCCATGTATAGCACCTCTGATTAGGGATCTAACCAAATTAGTGACACCACGGTCGTCATCACTCGGTGCGCCTTCTTCGTTGTCTACTCCAACTTCATGTGGTGCGGATTCGTTGTCTACTTCTACATTAGCTGGTGGTGGTGAGTCATTGTGGACTTCTACATCGGCTGCTAGTGCGTCTTCGTTGTGCAATCCCACATCTGAACCTTCCGCTTCCCTGATAAAGCTTTCATCAAACCCTCTATGAAGCAAATGAATCTAAACCAGAGGTCGCGGTCTATATGCCATGCATACACATCTTGGACATGGACACACAACAGTTCCACCTCTCGATGTGCCACCAAATGTGATGTCCAGAAAATTTTGGAGATTCTCCTGCCACTCAATTAAAGAACGAGGCAAGCGCATCCAACTCCTATCATCACCTAACATTATTCTACAATGACGAGATGCACCAACCGTGGTGGACGGGTGGTGGAGTAGTCGAACGGGCAGAGGAGTCGGACGGGCACTAGATTGACGGCGATGCTCAGCTCCAAACGTCGTGAGAGGAGGCGGCGTTGATGATGCAAGGGTTTCAACCGAACTAGAATAGGAGAACTCTGTGTCATAGATAAAAATTGTGTCCTTGTGCTATGCTGCTTGTAGGGCCCATGTTGCTCTCGTGGATGGCCCCTCTGGCACAGGCGCGTTATGTACGAGAAGTTGTGATCCGAAGCCTAATTTTTGGGTAAATTTTAGTTGGCAACAGGCGTTAAAAAAAGATCAACCGCCCCAGCGTCTGACAACCTCTATGATGGATGGAGCATCACCCATGCTACTCCTCACCTCCGCCATCGTCAATCTTTCATAATTTAACTCAACAACCAAGGGTTTGTAACGCAGGAGCTGATGCAGACGTGACAAAAACCTGCACCAACACACACATTTGCAGGTTACCCAGGAGCTAACACATGCATGACATGATGAAATCTCACCCACTTCCACAAACCAAAGCAACATCATAGCACAGCCGGTGCCTTTGGAACTATCGAAGAACAAGCAGAGGAGACGAGGAGACGGGGAGATGTATGTGTACATGCATTCATAGGCATACATGCACATGCATTCAAAGGGGTAGAAGGTGGACATGATAGATCAGTCTGAATTCCCCGCTGCCGGTGCCTTGGGAACTACCGAAGACCAAGCGGAGGAGACAAGGAGATGTATGTGTAACCACATTGACATATAGGCATACGTGTACATGCATTCAAAGGGGTAGATGATGGACATGATAGGTCAACCTTAATTATGAAGATAGCTTTCACATGCCATATTATGAAGGACAACGAGTTTGATGTTATATTTTAGGAGCCCACTGAGTTGCCTCCTCCTCGCTCATGTGATCACTCTATTCCAATTATTGAAGGTGCCAACCCAGTCTTCATAAGGCCATATCACTATGCTCCAATATTGAAAACTGAGATTGAGAGATTGAGCGTCAAGTGACAGACATGCTGCAACACGGTATTATCTAGAAGAGCAACATTCCTATTGACCCCTCAATCTCCGGTACGTAGCATATCATCCAATATGTAAGAAAATAAAATGAGGTCATGCAATGCAAGTATCAACCCAAGGTGATTACTATTATGCATTGAACTACTTAAGTGTCATTGTAATCGTGATATTAATATGATCGTGATATTTATGTGATATGTGACATGTGTGCTCTCTACTTCGAATTATTTATATGTCATATCACTTGTGTTATGCTCATTTGCTTTGCTTCCACGTTTTACTCTGATGCAAATGAGCTTTATTACTTGTACTCATGCTTATTTCATATCTTTTGAGCACATCATGTTGGCTTGGGTCATATAAGCTTGCCTAACACTTTTGTTCTTATTGTCAAAAGCTTATATGAACCAAGCATGTTAAAAACCTCATGTCTTTCACATACTCAAGGTGGTATTGTCATCAATCACCAAAAAGGGGGAGATTGAAAGCATCTAGGCCCCTAGTTGGGTTTCGGTGATTAATGACAATACATGATTATTATGACTAATGTGTGTTTTGTCAAGGTAATTAAGTTAGGTCATGGTAATAGAGATCGATTGGGCTATCATGGTGGTCATGTCCCTACGATGGAAATCATTTCGATTTTCAAAGGATGGACGACAAGGTTAAGGATGGACTAGTTCTAAGTGTCATTTGGTGTTGAGGAGACACTTAGAGTAGTTTAGGACTTTGTTTTTCCTTTGGCCATACAATTAAGGGGGGTATGGACAGGTAGCTTGACCTAGGTGAGTCTAGTGAGTTAGGTGTGGTGCACACTTACTAAATCTAGCACTAGGTAGCTCCTAAAAAGCCCTTAGATCCATTGGAGCAAACTTCATTAATGTATGATCGAGAGTTGGAAGTGAATGGAGGGTCAAATGCTGACCAGACACTGGTTCTAGAGTGATCGGACGCTGGCGCAGAGTCTAGTTAGTTCATTTTATCAAGGTGATTTCATCTGGTGCGACCGGACGCTGAGAAGTGAGTGACCGGATGCTGAGTCCCAGCGTCCGGTCGGCTCCAGTAAGGTTCCAGAGAGGGAAAATCATGACCAAACACGTCCGATTAGTGCTAATCAGACGCTGTCCAGTGTCTAGTCACAACTTAAACATTGGAGTTTAGGGAGAACTGACCGAAGTGTCTGATCAACATGACCAGAGCATTTGGTCACCCCATAGAGGCACATAACGGTTTGTTTTGAACATGGGTGTATAAATACTTCCTCCATTCGTGTGTGGGGATACTTTTGTTGATTCCAATAGCAGAGAAACACCCTTGAGAGTGCCAAGAAGAGCAAGGTCCTAGTGAGGTGATAGAGATTTGACCGTTGTAGTAATCTGAGATAGCTACATTCCTGTTGCCACTTAGATTCTAAGGTTCCCTTAGCTAATGAGCATCGAAATTGCTGGGTAGACAAAGTTAGCTATCACATTCATCTTCACTCAATAGACTCAGATAATACAGTGTTGTTATCAGAGAAGGAGCACTTCACACATGGAACATTATGTAGCTTTCCATCAGTTGACATCTGAGTGATTGCACCACTACAGCCGGATTGGATATTGGTTAGCTAGCTTCTCATACCCTCAAAGGATGTTTACCCTGTCTACGATCACATCCTTTATGGAAAGTTGTGCTCAAGCCACTTTAGTAGAGAACTGCTTTTCAAACCTTGTGAACAAATATAGCACCGTTGTAAGGAATATCCATCAATAGACTGTGGTCTAGTGCAAAGTCCATATGGTCTGTGCTATATCCACTAGGGAAGTAGATGTTACCTGTATTTAGTCTACGCTTGTATCACTCTTCGTACATCAAGGATGAAGTACGTAGGATAGTGCTATCTTGGATTCATCCCAATGTAATAATGCTTTATGGAAGCCAATGAATGAAATTCTTTTGACAAAAATTTACTATAAAGAACAAGTATAGAAAGTCATCTCGACCAATTTGGTCCCTCTGATGCTTGAAGCTATGTAGCCTAAAGCTATCGCTGATATTGGAACCTGGTAACATGTCTCTCTTCCATAAAAGTCTTTTGTCCTGAATCTCGAAACGTGATTCCTTTAAGGGGGGAGGGCTGTAACACCCTAGGTGTTTGTACCAGTTGAGCTCAACCATGACATGTTAAGTGGTGAAAGATCAAATCTACAAGAGTGAGCTCCAACTTATACTTGAACAACGCACCTTTGCTTACATGTGGATCCTTGTTAAGATTATGCCAGAGTAATGTTAAACATGCTCATTTCATGTACATTACATCAACATGCATCCATCTTGACCAGTGGATAAGCTTCATGAAGTTTGGAATCAAGAAGTCACATGAAATGATAAGTCAAAATCTTTCTTGGATTACTTTATTAAGTGAATGGAATTATAGGTCATCAACCAAACCTTGCTACCTTGCCCAAATGACTCTACTTGAACTCTACAACAAAAGTCATGAAAGGGTTCTTGTTGAGCACATGTCAAGAAAAGGCCTCAATTGGTCGAAAAACCTAATTCCAGGATTAACGAGATGCTGCTTTGACCAAGATGAAGAATTAGTTCATGTACCAGATATGACATTTTACCTTTAACAAAAGTTGAAGTTTGAATGGAGTAGAACAAACTTTGTTTTTGGGTCAAGAGCCAGATCAACTTGGAACTAAGTCAAACAGAGGCTCAAAAATTGAATCAGTGGCTGTTTTCATACTTAATATTCTAAGCCAGGAAATTCATCGTCATCGGCGTTGGCATGTCACGTTCTCATGTTTTCATTAAGCAACTTGACTTGACCCCAAAATAAAAGTTGGAGTATACATGATGGAGAAGAGCATGTAAAAAGATGGAACTCGTGTGACTTTGTTTGGACCATCAATTTGGACTTTTGTTCATCGCTGTCAACGCGCTGACACTATCACTTTGGAGCCTAATTACTCACTGATCCATAGCTCTAATGACCATGGTCTCTAAATTAAAAATGAAGAGTAGTTCACGGCCTTCAAACTTCATTTTAGGCCCAAAGTCCAATTTGCACCCGAGACGGCCCAAATCGGCTCCCCACCATGTCCACTCCGGAGCCAGCCACCTGCTCGACCGAATGCTGATGTGGCATCGTGCATGGACGCCGCGCGCCCTAGCATTGCCAACATGTGCCCTGCTGTGTGTCTCGTGCTCCTACCTCCTCCTCATGTCGGTGTGGTGGCAGAGGCTACCCCTCCATTCCCGCTCACTCCCTCTGCGCTCCCCATGTTTTTATAAATATCTTGAGTATCTTTTATTGTTGATGATGCATTAAGTATAGGAATTGGTTGGAACCAATTGTTGCATTATATCCTTACCTTGTCCAGATAAAATCCTATGAATCCTAATTAAGTGTAGGATCGAATAATGCTTAGCTATGCTTAGACCGGTAGAGTTCAGGTGATTTCCTGTCACCTGCGAGATGTAGGATGAGCTCTGGTCACGGTTGGCTATATTTGCTATCATGGAAAAGAACCATGTGTTAATAATGAAAAGAGACCGGACGGGATGACGGTACTGCAGCAACAAGGCATGGAGGTCTTGGGTGTGAATCTATCCCCATCTGTATCGTTTAAGGACCGATTTGCTGTACGTCCTCATGTCATGTTGAACGCAGTCTAACACTTAGCTGTCCGGATAAGTCGTTCTGACCGTGAAGCCTAGTAGTTCGACTCAGGTCGAGAACTGGGGGGTCATGCGCATTCTAGAGGCAGTAAGGATGTGCTTGGGGACATTGGTGTGAGTCCAAGGGGTGAGGTGTTTAAAAGTCCTGCACTTCCTGGTAGAGTGTCACCATTGAGAATGCGGCGCTGTCTAGACCCGCGACTTTTCTTTTTTTTTACTCCTGAGTTGTACCAAAGGTGACTTGATTGCAACCCCAATGGGGGAAGCAGGGTTTGTGTTAGGAATATGATGAGGACATTACTCCTTTGGATGTACCCGCTGATCCTCCAACCGTCATGCAAGGTCTAATGACCCGGGCTCGAATGCGTCAACTCAATTTAGAGGTGAGCTCGTTCTTAAGCGATCCTTTTTATACTTTTGAGAATAGACTACTACCTAATGATGTTATCTTGCTTAGGAACATTGGAGAGGGTCATGAAGGACTTAGATGATGTGGTGGAGGCAAAGATGACTAGCAAGGACATCCAACAGGAACCGGAGGCCCGGTCCAACATGATTTCGAGTCTGCCTCGGCCTCCAGGACCAGTCTACCTTAAACTGGTCACCTAGGATGCATCCGGACTTTGTTTTTGATGATCCATATATGGATGGAAATATAATTTGATAAGGAAGCCAATCCAAGTGGTCTCACATCAAAAGCTCTTCGGAATCAACAGGAATCGTCGAAACAAGTCAGCGTCCAGAATCTGCCAGTGTACTGCGACACCGTCTTTTGGTCTGTTGGACCATGTATCATGTTTGGGCCCATTAGGGGTGTGTCCAGGGGTCTTGCTCGACCCTAGAGTCTTCATAAATAGCTGCTGCCCCTCCATTAGGGTTTGGGTTTTGCTTAGATTATTCTGTCAAGAATAGTTTCGCCGTTCATCGGTTTGTGAGACCCCAACTTCGTGAGATTAATCATTCTTCTGCAATTTGGTTGTGTTCTTTCTTGTTCTTGCTTGTGTTCTTCATTGCACAGGCAGGGATTAGCCTTCTTGGCAAGGTCAACCTAGTCCATGACTTGGT
Organism: Miscanthus floridulus; assembly: GCF_019320115.1. Taxonomy (NCBI): domain Eukaryota; kingdom Viridiplantae; phylum Streptophyta; class Magnoliopsida; order Poales; family Poaceae; genus Miscanthus; species Miscanthus floridulus. The sequence goes on along the minus strand of NC_089580.1, from coordinate 86,658,710 downwards.
TGATAACTAGAGGAGCTGTGGTTCTAAGATTGTAGGGTTCGATCTTTCGATCTAAAGCCAGATCGGTGTGTCATTCTCCGCCACAACGATAGTTACCTCTACCTGATGGAAGATTGGGATCACCGTTTCCATTAAGTGGTAATAAGAGCTAAGGTATACTGTCAGGTTCACATTTATTCCCTAGTTTGAGTGTTTCGCATTTGTCCCATAGTCCAGTGCCATACTCGTTTTTCCTATCCTAGAACCTTCCGCGCCATAGCCTTTGCATATTCCAGTTTCAGAGTCCGTCGTGTTGAGTTTGTGTCCTAGTCAAGGTCTTGTTGCTGGTTAGGTCATGTTAGAGTCTAGTTCGTGTGTTTTCCCCCATCGTTTCTATCAAATCTTTGCTGTTGTGACCAGTTTTGTGCACATTGTTCCCGTTTTGTCCTCTAATTCGGAGCCAATTCTTAAAACTGGTCTAGTTTTCGCATAAGAACTCTGATTTCGATGTTCCATATATTAAAATCGATCAGAAATTTTTTTTGGATCTATCCATCCCTGATTTATTAGGGTTTAAAAATTTTAAATTAATCAAAAAGTGGTCACAAGATCCTCTTTTCGTGGTCACAAGGTTTTCGTTGATTTTGAGCAAGTTTTTAGAAAATTCCACAGGCCACGTCTTACACTTGTTTGAGCTCATATTTTCTGTGGTTACTTCTTTTGTGCTCCTAAGTAAAGGAAAAATATTAAAAAAAAGTTGAAATTTCCCAAAAAACAACAACAGCCAAAAAATAGAAAAAAAGAGAGGGGCAAAAGAGGAACAATATCTAGAGGAGCACATAGAGAAGACCAAAGTAAGTTGTGTTAGCATGTGCTGTTTGGTTCCTTGTTTGTGTTACTATTTCCATCCATCATACTTGTTTTTCACACACCTGTCTCCTTGCCGTCCACCATACTTGCTTGTTTGTTACACACTTGGTACTTGGAGCATTTTAGACCAGCAACAAGAACAAATACTTTGGACTATAATTCAGCATTACTTTCTGTTACTAACTTGTGTGCTAGATATACATATTACTCTTTGTTTGCCTTCCAAGCTCCACAAATTCTTTAGATCAGTATAGAAAAGGGCTTTGCAATCTAGGTACCACTACCTCACAGGTATCATGAACCAGTAGCCGGTTGTACCGCCCACTACTTATGTTGGTAAGAACTTTGTAAGAGCTTGGTAAGACGCTTCCACCTACAATGTGAAAAGTGACACTACTACAACCACGTAGTCATTTGGTAGGGATAACTTTCATTGTTTGTTCCTGATTTTGTGTTTACAATGGCAGGAGGTGATCAGACTGAAGATAACAATCCTAAGGGTTTCAATGAGTGTGTCAGCCAAGAGCAACTACAAGCTGTTGTAGAGGATGCCCAAAAAAGGATGAATGAGGTCGTCAGGAAGGCCGTCATTGATGCACTCATCTAAGTCAACATTGGCAATAGCATGGAGAGATTGGACAAACGAATTTCTATGCTAACCGACAAGGTTACTGAGTTGGAAACTTTGGTGGCGGTCAACAACAATGACGTCTCCAATAGCAACACCGATGGTCTCTTGCCAGAAGACATGGTGCATGATGTCATGGGAAACATAGATCGAGCAGCCTTCCGACAAGCAAGATTACGACGACGTCTTCGCCACAACACAATAGGTATGGGTGGTGTCCAACATCATCAAGGTAATAATCACCGTGTACCCGATGATCCTTATGCTAAGATTAAGTTCACAATACCATCTTTTTTGGGTCATTACGATGCTGAGGGATATCTTGATTGGGAGATGACAGTAGAACAAATGTTTACTGCCCACCTTGTGCCTGAGCATCATAGAGTTCGTTAAGCTACTAGTGAGTTTAAGGATTTTGCCATTATTTGGTGGAATGGGCTAGCTACATAGGATGCTTTACTTGGTACATGGGAAGAACTTAAGGTAGTTATGCATGATCTCTTTGTTCCTCCTTATCATAGAGATTTGCGTAAGAAATTGATGCGATTAGAACAAGGAGATAAATCTATACAGGATTACTATAGTGAGCTCCAAAAGGGATTGATGCGCTGTAGTGTTGTGGAGGGGAACGAAGATGCCATTTGTTGTTTTTATTCGGGTTTGAGGCGTGAGATTCAGGGCATTGTTGATTATAAATAATTTAACACTATCAACCAATTGTTTTAGTTTGCTATGCTTATAGAAAAGGAATTGCAGGGGTGTGCACAGCAGAGCAAGAGCAAGGTTAGCACCACATACATGCCACGCTCGGCACCATCTTTGGGGCTGACCAAGCCAACCACTTTTCGGGCGCCTCCACCAGCGAGCAAGCAACCAACAGCCTCTAGAGTTTCTACTACACCTAAGGCACCTCCCACACAACCTTCAGATTTAGGTAAAAATTCTTTGCAGGTGCCTACCAAGAGTGCCTCATCCGTTGCATCGATGGGACACACTTCGGGCATTCAGTGCCACCGTTGCCATGGCATTGGCCATGTGCAGAAGGACTATCCAAGTCAGCGAGCATATATTGCTACAGAAGATGGTTACATCAGCACCTCTAACATTGAGGATGAAGAAGACCGAGATGCAGATGAGGAGGACGGCAAAGTCCTTGGTGACGAGGCCACGGCATCCTATAGGAGCATCATTGTACAATGGGTGCTCAGCTCACAAGTCCAGCAACCTAAGAAGCTACAACGCCATAACTTGTTCCAGATTTTCTTTATCATCAGCAACCATCGAGCACGTGTCATTATTGATGGAGGTAGCTGCAATAATTTGGTGAGTTCTAATTTGGTCAAGAAGCTTGGCTTGACCACACGCCCACACCCACGTCCATACCATATTCAGTGGCTAAATGATTCTGGTAAAGCAAAGGTAACACAAACTTGCAGAGTTTCATTTTCCATTGGTTCTTATGCTGATTCTGTTGATTGTGATGTGGTACCTATGCAAGCTTGTTCACTTTTATTGGGTCATCCTTGGGAACATGATAATGATGCTACACACCATGGTAGAAGTAATAAATATACTTTTGTGCATAAAGGAAAGAAAATTACTTTGGTACCTTTGACACCTGTTCAAATTGTACAAGCTGATAGAGAATGCACTGCTAGTTTGAATGATGTTCAATCTAAAAATCAGCAAGTTGCTAATTCTATTTTCCCACCTAAAAAGGATAAGTCTACATCTATTTCTAAGGCTGAGGGAATTAAATTGAAGGTTGGTGTTATGCTTGCAACAAAATGTGACTTTGCTGAAATTTCTGATGATGATATTTGCTATGCTTTGGTATGCAAACGAGCTATGTTTTCGCTTGATGATATTGTTAGCTCAGTGCCACCTGCTGTCACTAACCTTTTGCGGGAATATGAGGATATTTTTCCAGCTGAGATACCCCCGGGGCTGCCACCTATGAGAGGAATAGAGCATCAAATTGATTTGATTCCGGGAGCAACCTTGCCCAACCGTGCTGCCTATCAAACCAATCCCAAAGAGACTAAGGAAATTCAGTGGCAAGTCCAAGACCTTTTGGACCGTGGGTATGTACATGAAAGCCTTAGTCCTTGTGCCATTCCTGTACTTTTGGTTCCTAAGAAAGATGGAACTTGGCGTATGTGTGTTGATTGTAGAGCCATCAATAATTTTACTATTTGGTATCGTCATCCTATTCCTAGGCTAGACAACATGCTTGATGAGTTGTGTGGTTCTATAATTTTTACTAAGATTGACTTGCGAAGTGGCTACCACTAGATTAGAATAAAACTTGGAGATGAATGGAAAACTGCGTTTAAAACCAAATTCGGGTTGTATGAGTGGCTAGTTATGCCTTTTGGTTTGACAAATGCACCTAGCACTTTCATGCGCTTAATGAATGAGGTTTTAAGAGCTTTTATTGGTCATTTTGTGGTAGTTTACTTTGATGATATATTGATTTATAGCAAGTCTTTTGACGAACATGTGGATCACTTACGTGCTATTTTTAATGCTTTATGTGATGCACGTTTATTTGGTAACCTTGAGAAGTGCATCTTTTGCATGGATCAAGTTTCTTTTCTTGGCTATGTTGTAACTCCATAGGGCATTGAGGTGGACGAGATGAAAATTGAAGCCATAAAGAGCTGGCCGGTTCCCCAAACCGTCACACAGGTGAGGAGTTTTCTTGGTCTTGCAGGATTCTACCGCCGCTTTGTCAAAGATTTCAGCACAATTGCTACCCCATTGCATGAGTTGATGAAGAAAGGGGTGGTGTTTCATTAGGGAAAGGCACATGAGCAGTCCTTTGACACTTTGAAGGACAAGCTTACACACACACCATTGCTGCAACTTCCAAACTTTGGTAAGACTTTTGAGCTAGAATGTGATGCTAGTGGAGTTGGCATTGGAGGTGTTTTGATGCAAGATGGTAAACCCATTGCTTACTTTAGTGAAAAATTGCATGGCCCTGTTCTTAATTATTCCATGTATGATAAGGAATTGTATGCACTTGTTCGTTCTTTAGAGACGTGGTGTCATTATTTGTGGCCTAAAGAATTTGTTATTCATTCTGATCATGAATCGCTTAAGTATCTTCGCTCTCAAAATAATCTGAATCATAGGCATGCTAAATGGGTTGAATTTATTGAATCTTTTCCTTATATTATCAAACACAAGAAAGGGAAGGATAATGTGATTGTTGATGCTTTGTCTAGAAGATATACATTGCTGTCCCAACTTGATTGTCAGATTTTTGGTCTTCAATCAATAAAAGAACAATATGTGCTTGATCCTAATTTTAAGGACGTGTTGCTTAATTGTAGAGAGGGACGTGCATGGAATAAGTTTATGATCAATGATGGGTTTTTGTTTAGAGCTAACCACCTATGCATTCCAGTTGGTTCCATTCGTCTTTTGTTGTTGTAGGAGGCACATGGTGGTGGATTGATGGGACATTTTGGTGCCAAGAAGACAGAGGAGGTGTTGTCCACACACTTCTTTTGGCCAATGATGAGGCAAGATGTAGAGCGGTACGTGGCTCGGTGTGCCACATGTCAAAAAGCTAAGTCGCGGTTGAACCCACATGGTTTTTATATGCCTCTTCCTATTCCTTCTACTCCTAGGGTTGATATATATATGGATTTTGTATTGGGTTTGCCAAGGACTAAGAGGGGGAGGGATAGTATTTTTGTGGTGGTTGATCATTTTTCTAAGATGGCACATTTTATTCCTTGTCATAAGAGCGATGATGCTGTTCATATTGCTAACCTTTTCTTTCAAGAAATCGTTTGCTTGCATGGTATGCCTTCTACTATTGTTTCAGATCGCGACGCAAAATTCTTGAGTCATTTTTGGCGCACGTTGTGGAATAAATTGGGGACCAAGCTGCTATTTTCTACAACATGTCATCCCCAAACTGATGGGCAAACTGAGGTTGTGAATCAAACATTGTCCACCATGTTGAGAGCAATTTTGAAGTGCAATTTGAAGATGTGGGAAGAGTGTTTGCCGCATGTGGAGTTTGCATATAACAGGGTGGAACATTCCACCACCAAGGTAAGTCCTTTTTAGGCAGTGTATGGTTTTAACCCCGTGCTCCTATTGATCTTTTGCCTTTACCTACCACTGAGAGAATACATAGTGATGCTAGAGAGCGTGCTGATTTTATTCATAAGTTGCACGAAACAACTAAAGAAAATATTGAAAGAATGAATGAAAAGTATAGAATTGCTGGTAGTAAAGGTAGAAAAGAGATTAAACTTGAACCGGGTGATTTGATTTGGCTACATTTGAGAAAAGATAGATTTCCTGAGCTGCGTAAGTCTAAATTAATGCCAAGAGCAGCTGGTCCTTATAAGATAATTGAGAAAATAAATGATAATACCTACAAACTCGGGTTGTCACCTGAGTTCGGGGTTAGTCCCACCTTTAACATTGCAGATTTGAAACCTTGTTTGGGAGAACAAGATGAGCTTGAATCAAGGACGACTCCATTTCAAGAGGGGGAGGATGATGAGGACATCACTCCTTCAGATGTACCCGCTGATCCTCCAACCGTCATGCAAGGTCCAATGACCCAGGCTCGAATGCGTCAACTCAATTTAGAGGTGGGCTCGTTCTTAAGCGATCCTTTTTATACTTTTGAGAATAGACTACTACCTAATGATGTTATCTTGCTTAGGAACATTGGAGAGAGTCATGAAGGACTTAGAGGATGTGGTGGAGGCAAAGATGACTAGCAAGGACGTCCAACAGGAACCGGAGGCCCGGTCCCACACGATTTTGAGTCTGCCTCGGCCTCCAGGACAAGTCTGCCTTAAACTGGTCACCCAGGACGCATCCGGACTCTGTTTTCGATGATCCATATATGGATGGAAAGATAATTTGATAAGGAAGCCAATCCAAGTGGTCTCATGTCAAAAGCTCTTCGGAATAAATGGGAATCGTCAAAACAAGTCAGCATCCTGAATCTACCAGGGTGCTGCGACACCGTCTTTTGGTCTGTTGGACCATGTATCATATTTGGGCCCATTAGGGGCACATCCAGGGGTCTTGCACGATCCTAGAGTCTTCAGAAACAGCTGCCGCCCCTCCATTAGGGTTTGGGTTTTGCTTAGATTATTCTATCAAGAATAGTTTCGCTGTTCATCGGTTTGTGAGACCCCAATTTCGTGAGATTAATCATTCATCTGCAATTTGGTTGTGTTCTTTCTTGTTCTTGCTTGTGTTCTTCGTTGTGCAGGCAGGAATTAGCCTTCTTGGCGAGGTCAACCTGGTCCGTGACTTGGTTGATAACCAGAGGAGCTGTGGTGCTAAGATTGCAGGGTTCGATCTTTCGATCTGAAGCCGGATCGATGTGTCATTCTCTGCCACAACGATAGTTATCTCTACCTGATGGAAGATTGGGATCCCCGTTTCCATTAGAATACCCCTCTAGCTGGATAGGAATCAATTTGAATCACCGTCTCTCTCGGATAGTGAGAACTTGACTGAGCAGCGGCAACGTAGATTCACTAAATTTAAAGATATGGTTAAGTGATGATGATGATGATAATGATAATGAGCCATGAAATACCTAATATGGTTATTATTGTTTGCAACTTAATCAAGTGATTGATTAGTACAAGTGCTAATATAGTTGGTAGGAAATGGCTAAAAGTCACTGCTAGTACAGGTTAATAATGCTAATGATTACTCAAGCTTTTATTTAAAGAGGTTGTCCAGCAAGATCCACTGATAAAGCCTTACATAATCCTTGGTGTCACTTCATTTCTGGTTTATGACGGATAAGTCTAGCTAAGTACATTCAAGTACTCAGGGTTTATCCCACCATGTTGCAGGTGAAGTTCTCGGCCTATTGAAGATGGTGGCTAACCGCTAGTGGGCTCGGTGATTCTATATTTACTTCTCATCTATATGCTTTTGTCAGAGGATGTCACTTATGCTAGCAATGTATTTGGAACTTATATTAATGTAATCATTTGAAAGCTATGTTGTTTTCAATAATCGGTTTTGAAACCCAAACTTGTACTATTATTTGTGAACCCATTTGTAATATTATTTCCACTGCAACTCTGCGTATGTGATGTGTATTTGCTTAATCATACGATCTTGGTTGTGATGTTGATTTACCAAGGTCCATCATGACACTCGACGAACTACCGGGTTTATATAAGTGAAAGTATGTGCGTGTCAACGTGCTAAACAGGGACAACTGTACTTGATCTTGTATAAATTGGGTGGTTCTATCATAGCTAGCATCTGAGCAAGATTAAGCATAATACTATCATGTACATAGTTTAAAAAACAAAGTTTTGGTTTTAAAAATCCTATTTTGACTAAAACTTTAGCTACAGGCAAATTTGTCAAAACTTATTTGCAAAACTATGCTAGCGACATCCTCCGTTATGCCCAGTTAAGGACTATGAGGTGGCTATCTAAGTACTAACATGGGGGGTTATACTTTTGTCGTCCATACGGCGTGCTATTGTATGGATGCCATTCGCTTGAATGGTAATATATGGATCAATTGCCTCTATGCCTAGGTAAGTGTGAGTTGTGAGAGCATGACCATCCAACTGTCGGTCTAGGGGAGGGTTAGCTGTGGTTACTAGAATATTTACATGTTACACGCATGTATATATGAAGGTACTTAATTGTGGATATATCTATCAGGTATCTATGGATACCGAAGTATATACATCTCGGGATGTATATATGGAGAGTATCTTAGTTTACTACTTTCATTGTGTGCTTATTTATCTCTTGTGGGGATGGGCTGCAATGAGTTTGCCTGCAGGTATGCTAACCACGAATGCGTAGATTGAATGTAGCTGACGACTAGCTATATATTGAGAGAGTACGTGTTATGCCACTGACATAGAACGTGATTGCCACCTTAGGCTGGCAATTTCGTGAGGACAAATAGGATGAGCATGCATCATGATTGTGTCTGTGCATAAATATGCTTCCCTCACTTTGTTCTAGTACTAAGTAACTTGTGATCAATGCGATGTTACTATCTTCCCTGTGTGAAGCTAGACAAAATGTCTTCTTCCATGCTGCTTGAATAGCTGTGCTTGAAGATAGTGTGTGATTAGCTTTACCTTGGATGTTGCTTCCAAAGGAAATAAAAGATAATAGTACCTTACCACCAGGTTCGCATGTTTATGTGTAGTGGTGTTGTTGTAGGTGACTACTTGTTAGGTGCGAGCTTTGTGCTTAGTAATAGTCGCTTAAGCTAATTGGATTGAGTGTTTCAAAATGTTCGCTTAAGAACAAGATGTATGTGTGGATGCTCGTTATCTAGGTAGTGCCATAGTTGTCACCCCTTTTATCCTCGATAAGCGTACGAATGTTGAAGAGTGCTATCCTAGAACGGTGTCCAAGTTTTGGGAATCTCATGGTTGTCATCTCCAATTAAGTTCTCTCTTAGGAGCCTGAGCCTGTATACGTAGTTGTTAGCCCTTGAACATTGCACTACGAAGACCTTTATCCATGCCTTTGCTTATCGTTAGACCCAAGCTTAGTTCCCTTGAATGCTTGCTTGTGTCATGGTTGTCCCGCTCCTATGTGGGAGGACCTTGCTCAAAACTCCTTGTCGAGCCTCATTGCTCCTTCCCCTACTGATGATCTAGTGCAACGCTAATCAGTATCTACGCTGGCTTTGGAACCTTTTCCTCGTAGATCATGTCGTTGCTTTTTCAACTGAATCCCTAGTCAGTGCCTTGGCTCTATCCCTCGAATCTCATGTATTTTATCTCCAACTTTTTCAAGTCTCTGGATGTTTATCAGTCTTAATCTCATGTTGCTCCTCAGTAAGACCAAATCTCATGTTAATCTTTATCTGGTAATCACTTTGGTGAACACAAGGCGTATATGGAAATTAAGCAAGAGTCCCCTGCTCAGTTGTCTTCGGCACATAAGCTATGTTCTCTTGCGTTGTGTTCTGATCATCGGATCGCCTCCTTATCAATTCCTAACCTTGTGACTACCTTTGTTTGCTATCCCTCCTTCTCATGGTGCTTGCTCCTATGCCACAAAAATTATGCCATGTGAGAATTCTTGTGGGATGTATGTTCAGTAATGGTGCCACGATTAGTGATCTACGGTACCGCGATGAAACCGAGAGCCTCCTGTGGGTGCACACATAAGGCTGTGCTGCTCGGCACGCACTGGTATCGAGGTTTCTAGTCATGATCCATTGCAGAACTGCGCCAAGGTAATAGAACCGACCAATTTATAAGAGCACAAGTACGAAAGCAATCACCGGAGTGATCAAACCATCATACTTGAACCCATATAAACCTGGTAGTCAACTAAAACCACGAAGGATTTCAAACCAACTTGCATACAACCAAGATCTTAGTAATTCAACATAACAAGCCACATGTTACATCCATTTCACAAGTAGTTCACAAGAACCTCATACCTCAGAGTACACATAGTTATTACAAATGAGTTCACAAATAGCGGAAGCAAAGTAGTTTGACACCATCACACACACTTAGTTCAAATACAAGCCAGTTCCATAGTCATATCCAGCAAAAGCAGTAAGATAAGATAACATAGATGATCATGCCCATGATCTAGTCTTCATCCCCCGTAGGGTGGAGACAATACTTGCAGTAGCTGTTATAGAGCACATCATCTGCAACAAGGGGGAATAAACCCTGAGTATGAGAAGGTACTCAACTAGACTTACCCATTGTAAACCAGAAATAAATGACACCAAGGAGTATGCAAGGCTTTATCGGTGGATCTTGCTTGACAACCATTTTGCATAAAAGCTTTAGTGACATGAGAGCATAATTTAGATTATGAATAAGCAGCAAGTTATCAATATTAACCTGTCAACTATATTAGCACCTGTACTAGAGCAAGCAATTGATTTAACTCCAAACATTAGTAACCATATCCGGTATAATGTTATATCATCATCATCGATTTAACCATCAAGTTCAATTAAGTGCATCTATGTTGCCGCTGCTCAGTCAAGTTCTCACTATCCGGGAGAGACGGCGATTCGAATCAATTCCTATCCAGCTGGAGGGGTATTCCTAACACAAACCTAGGCATACCACGCGAAGGTAGCCTTAGGTCACCTTTGGTACAATTCAGGAATCATGGTTCTGAGCAGCGTCGCACCCTCAGGGAGTCCACTCTGCCAGGTGGTCAATCTCACCTCAGACTTATGCCAATAGCTCCCCGCACATCCTTACTACCGCCAGGGTGCGCACTTTCACTTCCCAGACTTCCGGCTTGAATTGAGCTACTCGGCTTCACGGTCGGAACGAGTTATCCAGCCAACTAAGTGATAGGCATGTGTTCAACATGACATGAGGACGTACAGCGAATCGGTCCTTAACCGACACAGACGGGGATAGATCCACACCCAAGACCTCCTTGCCTTGTTGCTTCTCTATCGACATCCCACCCGGTCACAATTCAATATTAACTCATGGTTATCTTCCACGATAGCAAATATAGCCAACCGTGACCGGACATCATCCTAACTTGTAGATGATAGGAAATCACCTGACTTTTACCGGTCTAAGCATGGCTAAGCTTTGATTCGCTCCTAGACCTAAATAGGCTTCAGGGTACGTATACTGACCAAGGAATAGATATATATGCAACAAGTGTTTACATCAAATTCCTATCACTTAATGCATCAATAAATAAAGATACTCAAAGTAACCATTTTCAAAATATAGGAGACTTAGAATGCTTCGGGGCTTGCCTTTCAGAAAAGACAAAGGTTGGTGATCGGGACACTCAAGAACTTCCTCATTGACTCCTTCTTTGGCAGCTTGCACCTCCTGCTCCTGAGCTTGCTGCTGCTCCTCTGGAAGTACTGGCTCGAATTCCAGAAGCGTGACTCCCTCTGGAACACCTATTGCATGCATATGCATAGTATAAGAATCATGCATGCACACGAGATGGAAGGTGATGATGAAATGTATAGCCATGTATGAATGGACGCATGAAAGACATAATGGTACAAGATTAACATCGATTTTACTAAGTAGGTGCATATCTCTTTTAGAAAACAAGAACGGCACACTCACCAAGTTCTAATAACCTAAGATAAAGTTGTTCATCTTCAGTAAGAGGTCTAGCACCTGCAACTAACAATTTATCTTAATTAGCCTAGCATCTAAATCATCACATCAACTCATATAAAGCAAACAAGTCATTCACTGCACTCAACAGTTTTCTGGCTGCAAACAGCAGCTACAAGTTTGATCCATAACTGGAGTTCTACAGATCCAAATACCATGATTTAAGACTTTCTGCAAAGCTTATAAAATTATCTACGACTTTCATTTAAACACCAAAGTCTAATTCAAACTCAAACTAGGTCACCCAGACTGATCTTGTAAAACTGTCCGTGGATTCCAAAGAGTAGGCAGTTGGGAGTGCTGTCTTCCAACTGAGATAACTCTCAAACTACTAGGCCAAATGTCTTGCAATTTTGACACAAGCTATATAAACAAGTTTCCTACAACTTTGTTATTGACCATTTTCCCAGCAAACCAATTTATCATGGTGAACTTTATAAAGTTCCTAGAATTGTCCAGAAAGACAATGCAAGAAATAATTATTAACTTACGTTGTAAACATACAAATGGACAAGACCAACTTTACTAACTCATCATATATATTGAAAGAACACCAAAAACATTGTGTCCATTCCTAAATAAATTATTCTCATGCCTTTAATAATTTATTTAGAGACTTAGGTTAAATAATAAACACATATCCAAAGTGTACATAAAATTCCACAAAAATTACAGTAGCTTATACATGTCTCCAATAGGCTACTACATAAATTTCACATCATTTGAACAAGTATCACATCCTACACCAAAATGACAGGGCATAAAGGCTTAAAATGGCATAAATAGGAAACCTTAGTGAAAAGTGTCAAGCAACAGATTTCATATTTTTCCTAGCATCCTTAAACACAAGTATCAATCAATGATAAAAGAAAAATCTATAACTCAAAAACCATACATGCAATGACTCTCAAATTTTTACCAGAGCTTCTACTAAGCAGGAATAGCTTACCCACAAAATTTCATAATTTTTGGATCACAGAGACTCAAGATATAATTTAAACAACTTTGCATGCATTTAAAAACACATTTCAAGTTCCTATTTAATTCATCCAAAATTTCTACATCATGTGCTCATGTCATATTTTTCTTAAATACTAGACTTCACTGTGATTCTACCAAAATTAGAACCACACCATTTGGATCTACAAAACTTGAGATACAAATTTCATAAAATAGCATCAAAATCTGAAATAATGAACTAGCTTCACTGGCTTGAATCACTGGCGCTTGGGACCCACCGGTCAGGGGACCCCACATGTAAGCGGCACTAAAACAGAGCACGGCGGCTGCGATGGCACAGGAATGGCGTAGCTCACCGGTGACAACATCTCCGGTGAGGCCAAAGGCACTGGCGTGTTCCTAGCGACGATACGCACCTACCTATACCCTTTCCCCAACCGCTACCACGCTCTAGCTATGACGGCGTCGGCAATGGCGGACAGCGGCGAGGTCGCTGCGGCACTCCGGCGATGGCGAGCCCCCATTGCCCCACCCAAACTTAGTACGAGCTTCACGGTGTCACTATGGAGCTAGAGAGGTAGGAAACGGAGGGTGAGAAGAACCCTAGCTAGCACGACCACGGCGGCTTCGAGTTCCGGCGAGGGTGCGCACATGGCAGCAGCGGCAGAAAAGAACAATGTGCCCTCACCTTGACTCGAACGGCTCAGCTAAGAGGTGGAGAAGGTAGAGGAGGTCACAGCGGAGCTCTGAGCTAGCTGGAGGCAGCATTTTTGCGGCGGCGAGCGAGCTAGGCGACAGCGCGGCTTGCTCGGCAACAGCGGAGGCGCGGTGCTTTTTTCTGGCGAACGGGCGAGGCGAGACGCGGCGCAGGCAAAGCAAATAAGCCAGCCAGTAGGTGCGTGGCGTCGTCGTGTCTGTGATGGCCTGACCAGCGAGGCCAACACCAACGTACAGCCTCCACTTTGCGCGCTCGGCCAGACGGCGGTCGGCCATGACTTGAACGACTGAAGCACTGTAGCTCTGTTTTAGTCGAGTCACCATTGTCTAACAGCTCAACTAGATGACTATCAAACGCATAAACGGTGGCGAGTTAGCAGGATCCTCTTGAAGCAAAGATGTAGAGCTACTATAGGGCTACAATTGTTCTATAGAAACCTTTAGCTAATTCGCAATGAATAACGAGTTGCATCAAACCAAAGTCGGCTCCATCAAACTGGAAATGCATTAAACACTTAGAAAAATTCTAAGTGTAGAATCAGCACTGAATTCTATCTTGTGGGCCCAAATTGAACTAGTTGTGCACATTTTCATGACTTGGCTTCTAAACAAAGTTCGTTCCTTATAAAATTTTCTACAACTTTGCTTTAGGTTGCTCAGACATGCAAACAATCTAAGTTGTACTTTTTAAACAGTCAAAGATAAGAGCTCTAGGGTCAACACAAGTCAAGCTATTACTTGGAAGTGTAATTAGGCAAGATGGTCAACATGAACATTGTTGCTAAAGACATTCTAAGTGTAGCTAAGTTGTTTAAGAGGACATTTGACACACATTTGCATAGACCACACATGAGCACACACAATTGCTAGCATAAAACCAAGCTGTTCAAATAGAAACACACATGAAATGATAACATTCATAATGGTATGATGCTTATGAATGAAATGATGATGCTCATGCTCATGTGATGCAAGTGTTTTAGTGCAACCATAACACTAAGGTGTTATAGCCCTCCTCCCTTATAAAAAATCTCGCCCCGAGATTTGAAAAGCGTACCATTTTGAATAAAAGGTAGGGTATACATCCTTCAAATAATCTTCCCGTTCCCATGTTGCATCGCTCTCACTACCTTGGTTACTCCACATAACCTTATAGAACTTAACCACATGGTTCCGGGTTACTCTTTCTCTTGTGTTGATAACCCGCACTGGCCTTTCTTCATAGGATAGATCTAATTTCAACTTGATATTTCTCAGTGAAACTCTTTCTTCGGGAACATGGATACATTTCTTCAATTGAGATACATGAAAAACATTGAAGATAGCTCTCATTTCATAAGGTAACTCTATCTTGTAAGCTACATTCCCACTCTTCTCTATGATCGGATATGGACCTACATACCTAGGTGCAAGCTTCCTCTTTACTCTGAAACGCTGCACACCTTTCATCGGTGATACCTTCAGATAAACATGATCACCTACTTCAAACTCAATGGGCTTTCTTCTTTTATCCGCATAGCTTTTCTGCCTAGCTTGAGCTGCTTTCATATGTTTCTGGATAGTACAGACTTGTTGTTCAGCTTCTTCAACGAAATCAATGTCGTAGTATCTCCTTTCTCTAGATTCAACCCAGTTCAAAGGATTTCTACACTTATGGCCATACAACGCTTCGAACGGGGCCATCTTGATACTTTCTTGATAACTATTATTATAGGAAAATTCAGCCAAGGGTAACCACTTATCCCACGAACCTTTGGATGATATGACACAAGCCCTTAACATGTCTTCCAATATTTGATTCACTCGCTCCATCTATCCGGAGGTTTGTGGATGATAAGTAGAACTTCTAACTAAGTTGGTCCCTATCATCTTATGCAATTGTTCCCAAAACAAGCGGTGAACTGAGGTCCTCTGTCAGATACGATGGTTCTAGGAACACCATGGAGATGTACTATCTAATTAAAATATAACTCAGCATAGTCACTTGGTCGATAGTCAACTCTAACTGGTATGAAATGAACAGACTTTGTTAAACGATCCACTATTACCCATATGGAATTAAAATTCTTTTGGGTAGGAGGAAGTCCAACAATGAAATCCATACTAATCTCTTCCCACTTCCATCCTAGTATAGACAATGGTTGGAGAAGTCCAGCAGGCTTCATGTGAATTGCTTTGACTCTACAATAATTGTCACACCTTGCAACATAAGCTGCAATTTCTTTCTTCATCTTGGTCCACCAAAAGCGAGATTTCAAATCTTGATACATTTTGCTACTTCCCGGGTGGATAGATAACTTGGATGAGTGAGCTTCTTCTAAGATTTGGTTTCTAAGCTCTTTGTCTTTCGGTACTACAAGTCTGTCCTTAAACCATAGAACACCCTTCTCATCAATATGAAAGTGTTTTGTCTCTTGTTCCTTCATCTTTCTTTTGATGTGGAACACACCCACATCGGTTTTCTGAAGCTCGATGATTTTACTTTCCAGAGAGCAACTAAGAGTAATACTGTGCAACACAGTAGGATGTAACAGATGCAGCAAATGATAATCTGCTTCCAAGAGAGAATTACAGTGAGATTTCCTACTCAAAGCATTAGCAACAACATTTGCTTTACCCGGATGATAATGGACTTCTAAATTATAATCTTTAATCAACTCTAGCCATCTTCTCTGTCTCATGTTCAATTCTGGTTGGGTGAAAATATACTTGAGACTTTTATGATCAGTATAGATATGGCACATGTTACCGAGCAGGTAATGCCTCCAAATCTTCAAAGCATGAACAACAACAGCTAACTCAAGATCATGAGTTGGATAATTGGCTTCATGCTTCCTTAGCTGACGCAAGGCATAAGCAATAACCCGGCCTTCCTACATCAGGACACATCCTAAACCGATACCTGATGCATCACAAAACACATCAAAAGGTTTTTCGATATCCGGTTGTGCCAACACAGGAGCTGATGTCAACAAGGTCCTTAACGTGCAAAAAGCAGTCTCACACTCTAGAGTCCAAACAAACTTCACATCTTTTTGAAGCAACTTGGTCATGGGCATGGCTACCTTAGAGAAATCTGGGATAAATCGACGATAATATCCAGTCAAACCAAGGAAACTTTTAACCTCATGCACTGAAGTTGGTGCTTTCCAATCCATAACTTCTTGCACCTTAGACGGATCAACCGAAATCCCTTCATTAGACAACACATGACCCAAGAAAGGTACTTTCTTAAGCCAAAACTCACATTTACTGAACTTGGCATAAAGCTTATGCTCTTGTAGCCTGGATAAAACAACTCTCAGATGCTCAGCATGTTCTTCAGCATTTACGAAAAAGATCAAGATGTCATCAATAAAGACAACTACAAATTTGTCCAGTTCCTCCATGAATACTAAATTCATCAGATATACGAAGTATGCAGGAGCATTGGTCAGGCCAAAAGACATAACAAGATACTCATACAACCCATATCTGGTGGAGAAAGTGGTCTTAGGCACATCCTCCGGTCTAATCTTTATCTGATGATAACCAGATCTCAAATCAATTTTGGAGAATACCTTTGCCTTAGACAATTGATCAAACAAAATATCAATACGGGGCAGTGGGTACTTGTTCTTGATTGTGACAGCATTGAGTGGATGATAATCCACACACATGCGTAATGACTTGTCCTTCTTCTTCACAATATAGCAGGACAACTCCAGGGAGAAGCACTAGGTCAGATAAGACCTTTCTCTAACAGATCTTGTACCTGAACTTTAAGCTCTGCTAACTCATTGGGTAGCATCCTATAAGGCCTTCTAGAAATAGGTGCAGTGCCCGGCACTAACTCGATCTTGAATTCTATATCTCGATCTGGCGGTAAACCAGGTAAATCATCAGGAAATATGTCTGGAAATTCACACACTACTAGAACGTCCTCAATTCTTGAGGTCTGGATAGCATTAGCAGTGTTATGGAGTTCCAACTCTCTAGGAAGTGGCACTAGAAAAGCCTCCTGGCTAATAGGATCCCTCAACATAATGACCCTAGTGGAAGTATCAATGAGCACTCCTTGACCACTCATCCACTTCATCCCCAAGATTATATCTATACCAAGTCCCGGCAAAACTACCAGATCGGCCATATACACTCGCCCCTCTATTTCGATACTCACATCAGGTACTATTTGATTGGTAGAAATACTACTTCTAGCTACACTAATGCAATAACTACCTATGGATAGTGTAACTACCTTCTGATTGTACTTTGATGCAAAAGCTGGACTCATAAATGAATGCGAAGCACCGGAATCAAATAGTACAACTACAGGATGTTGATTCACAAGAAACTTACCCATAGTCACTACCTCTCCAAAGGGTATCTCTATCACATTGGTGTAGTTAACATGTCCTTGATGAGCACCAGAATTCCCTTGCTTCTGATTGTTCTTCTAAGGATACGGACAATTCTTGGACCGATGGCCTGTCCTGCCACAATTCCAGTAGGGCCTATTAGCTGGCGGAACAAAAGAATTTCCTAGTCCTATGGTGCCCTATGAAAGAGGTACAGTAAATGCCTTCTTGAAACCAGTCTTTGCCTGATTCTTCTTTTATGGTGGTCGGTACCTAACGGCTATAGTTGGTGGGCGAAACTGAGTCTTCGCTACTAGAGCTTTAGCCTAAGAGACACCTACCTCAAAGGCCCTCTTGTGATTTTTGAAAGCAGCATAGACATTATTGTTATTCTCTTGAGTAAGAGCATCGCTTACGAACTCATTGAAGGAGACACTTTTGTTGTTTCCCATGGATTTCATCAGTTTGGGACTAAGCCCTCTCTTAAAGCTAGCAATTCTCTTTGATTCTGAATCAATGAACTCTGGAGCATACCTTGCTAGATGATTGAAGGCATGAAGATATTCAGTGAGTGTCTTGGTGCCTTGCACCAACTTCATAAACTCATTGTGCTTTATGGCCATCAGCCCAGGAGGAATATAATGACTCTTGAAAGCAACCTGGAATTGATTCCAAGTGATCTGGGCATTTTCTAGTAGGGTGGACCGATAATGTTGCCACCATATACCTACTAGTCCTTGTAGCTGATGCGAAGCATACTCCGCCTTCATCTGCTCTGTCACCCTAAGCAAACGGAACTTGTGCTCAAGCGTGTTTAGCCACTCTTCTGCTTGGAGTGGCTCTTCAGCTTCCTTGAAGACGGGCGGCTTGGTATCTTGGAATTCTTTGAAATCACTAAACTGGTTGGGCTCTGGTCCCTATTGTTGGTTGCGGCCCTATGCTTGATGCTGGGCCAGGGTACGCATAGCATCGCCCAATGCACGCTGACCTTCCACGAGCATGGCTAATAGATCAGATGGTGTGGGCGATGGTGGCGGTGGAAGATCATCATCACCACTACCCCTAGCACGGCCTGAACGTAGATTGCACGACATCTACAGAAGTGCATTTATGAGTAATGGATGATGTCAGATACATTGCAGATGAATTGTAGAATTATGCCAAACTGAACTTATTGGAGAGATTAATTTCATACAATAAACAGAGGCACAATAATTCATCCTCATAACATCACCATAACTTTACTCCACACATTCACGCGATGCATACGCTCACATGCCAAATTTTTGCCAACTTCAAAGCTGGACTTTTATTTAAAGGTCACATCCAAATGGAGCCAACATGCAAGTTTCAGAGATTACATCTAAGTATAACGAGGTGGCGCCGTGTATCCTATTGAATGTAGCACCCTCCACAATAGGGTTGGGGTGCCAAACACATGAAGGAATGTGCTGCTCCTGGGCAGTAGTGCTGGTGCAGCCATCTGTGGTGATGTTGCAATTTGGGCATGGGAGGATTATCTTAAAGGATGAGAAATATATAATGGAATAATTAAAGATAAGGGAGGGAGTAATGCAAAAATGGAATGGCATGAGTAAACATGATGCATGCACGTTCCGTATGTCCTCACGAATCTTCAGAAAAATTTAACATTCTAACGACATAGACGTTGGCATACATACGTCCTCTCATATACGTATCTAGTCGAGCTACACATTGCGTTGTTAGTGTACCTGCAGACAAATTCATTGTAGCCCATCCCAACAAAAGAGAAATAAGCACACAATGAAAGCAGTAAACTAAGATATTCTCCATATATACATCCCCGGATATATATACTTCGGTATCCAAAGCTACCCGATCGATACACCCACAATTAAGTACCTTCATATGTACATGTGTGCAACATGTAAACATTCTGGTAACCACAACTAACTCTCCCCTAGACCGACAGTTGGACGGTCATGCTCTCAAAACTCACTTTACCTGGGCATAGAGGCAATTGATACATACATTACCACCCAAGCGGATGGCATCCATACAATAGCACGCCGTATGGATGACAAAATAAAATGAAAGCAATTACCCCCCAAAAGTCATTACTTAAATAAGCCACCTGAAAGTCCTTAATTGGGCATAGAGGATATGACCACTGGCACACTTAAGTAAAATTTTAGATTTAAACATACCTATATATAAGTAGCTATAAGTTGTCAAAACTGATTTTTTGCAAACAAAAGCTTTTGTTTTAAATACACATATGACATGTTTAATGTTGAATCTAGCTCTGATACCAGCTGTAACAGAACCGACCAATTTATAAGAGCACAAGTACGAAAGCAATCACTGGAGTGATCAAACCGTCATACTTGAACCCAAATAAACCCGGTAGTCAATTGAAACCATGAAGGATTTCAAACCAACTTGCATACAACCAAGATCACAGTAATTCAACATAACAAGCCACATGTTACATCCATTTCACAAGTAGTTCACAAGTTCCTCATTCCTCAGAGTACACATAGTTATTACAAACGAGTTCACAAATAGCGGAAGCAAAGTAGTTTGACACCATCACACACACTTAGTTCAAATACAAGCCAGTTCCATAGTCATATCCAGCAAAAGCAGAAAGATAAGATAACATAGATGATCATGCCCATGATCTAGTCTTCATCCCCTATAGGGTGGAGACAATACTTGCAGTAGCCGTTATAGAGCACGTCATCTGCAACAAGGGGGAATAAACCCTGAGTATGAGAAGGTACTCAGCTAGACTTACCCGTCGTAAAACCAGAAATAAATGACACCAAGGAGTATGCAAGGCTTTATCGGTGGATCTTGCTTGACAACCATTTTGCATAAAAGCTTTAGTGATATGAGAGCATAATTTAGATTATGAATAAGCAACAAGTTATCAGTATTAACCTGTCAACTATATTAGCACCTATACTAGAGCAAGCAATTGATTTAACTCCAAACATTAGTAACCATATCCGGTATAATGTTATATCATCATCATTGATTTAACCATCAAGTTCAATTAAGTGCATCTACGTTGCCGCTGCTCAATCAAGTTCTCACTATCCGGGAGAGACGGTGATTCAAATCGATTCCTATCCAGTTGGAGGGGTATTCCTAACACAAACCCAGGCATACCGTGCGAAGGTAGCCTTAGGTCACCTTTGGTACAATTCAGGAATCGCGGTTCTGAGCAGCGCCGCACCCTCAGGGAGTCCACTCTACCAGGTGGTCAATCTCACCTTGGACTTACGCCAATAGCTCCCCGCACATCCTTACTACCGCCAGGGTGCGCACTTTCACTTCCCAGACTTCTAGCCTGAATTGAGCTACTCGGCTTCGCGGTCGGAACGAGTTATCTGGCCAACTAAGTGATAGGCATGCGTTCAACATGACATGAGGACGTACAACGAATCGGTCCTTAACCGACATAGACGGGGATAGATCCACACCCAAGACCTCCTTACCTTGTTGCTTCTCTATCGACATCTCGCCCGGTCACAATTCAATATTAACTCATGGTTATCTTCCATGATAGCAAATATAGTCAACCGTGACCAGACATCATCCTAACTTGTAGGTGACAGGAAATCACCTGACTTTTACCAGTCTAAGCATGACTAAGCTTTGATTCGCTCCTGGACCTAAATAGGCTTTAGGGTACGTATACTGACCAAGGAATAGATATATATGCAACAAGTGTTTGCATCCAATTCCTATCACTTAATGCATCAATAAATAAAGATACTCAAAGTAACCATTTTCAAAACATAGGAGACTTAGAATGCTTCGGGGCTTGCCTTTCAGAAAAGACAAAGGTTGGTGATCGGGACACTCAAGAACTTCCTCGTTGACTCCTTCTTCGGGGGCCTGCACCTCCTGCTCCTAAGCTTGCTGCTGCTCCTCCGGAAGTACTGGCTCGAATTCCAGAAGCGTGACTCCCTCTGGAACACCTATTGCATGCATATGCATAGTATAAGAATCATGCTTGCACACGAGATGGAAGGTGATGATGAAATGTACAGCCATGTATGAATGGACGCATGAAAGACATAATGGTACAAGATTAACATCGATTTTACCGAGTAGGTGCATATCTCTTTTAGAAAAACAAGAACAGCACACTCACCAAGTTCTAATAACCTAAGATAAAGTTGTTCATCTTCAGTAAGAGGTCTAGCACCTGCAACTAACAATTTATCTTAATTAGTCTAGCATCTAAATCATCACATCAACTCATATAAAGCAAACAAGTCATTCACTGCACTCAACAGTTTTCCGGCTGCAAACAGCAGCTACAAGTTTGATCCATAACTGGAGTTGTACAGATCCAAATACCATGATTTAAGACTTTCTGGAAAGCTTATAAAATTATCTACGACTTTCATTTAAACACCAAAGTCTAATTCAAACTCAAACTAGGTCACCCAGACTGATCTTGTAAAACTGTCCGTGGATTCCAAAGAGTAGGCAGTTGGGAGTGCTGTCTTCCAACTGAGATAACTCTCAAACTACTAGGCCAAATGTCTTGCAATTTTGACACAAGCTATATAAACAAGTTTCCTACAACTTTGTTATTGACCACTTTCCCAGCAAACCAATTTGTCATGGTGAACTTTATAAAGTTCCCAGAATTGTCCAAAAAGACACAACGCAAGAAATAATTATTAACTTACGTTGTAAACATACAAACGGACAAGACCAACTTTACTAACTCATCATATATGTTGACAGAACACCAGAAAACATAGTGTCCATTCCTAAATAAATTATTCTCATGCCTTTAATAATTTATTTAGAGACTTAGGTTAAATAATAAACACATATCCAAATTGTACATAAAATTCCACAAAAATTACAGTATCTTATACATGTCTCCAATAGGCTACTGCATAAATTTCACATCATTTGAACAAGTATCACATCCTACACCAAAATGACAAGGCATAAAGGCTTAAAATGGCATAAATAGGAAACCTTAGTGAAAAGTGTCAAGCAATAGATTTCATATTTTTCCTAGCATCCTTAAGGTATTAGGATGCTACCCACAAAATTTCATGGTCATAGGATTCCTAGATAATTTACAAACATTTACACAAGTATCAATCAATGATAAAAGAAAAATCTATAACTCAAAAACTATACACACAATGACTCTCAAATCTTTACCAGAGCTTCTACTAAGCAATAATAGCTTACCTACAAAATTTCATAATTTTTGGATCACAGAGACTCAAGATATAATTTAAACAAGTTTGCATGCATTTAAAAACACATTTCAAGTTCTTATTTAATTCATCCAAAATTTCTACATCATGTGCTCATGTAATATTTTTCTTAAATACTAGACTTCACTGTGATTCTACCAAAATTAGAACCACACCATTTGGATCTACAAAACTTGAGATACAAATTTCACAAAATAGCATCAAAATCTGAAATAATGAACTAGCTTCACTGGCTTGAATCACTAGCGCTTGGGACCCACCGGTCAGGGGACCCCACATGTAAGCGGCACTAAAACAGAGCATGGCGGCTGCGATGGCACGGGAATGGCGTAGCTCAATGGCGGCTACATCTCCGGCGAGGCCAAAGGCACTGGCGTGTTCCTAGCGACGATACGCACCTACCTATACCCTTTCCCCAACCGCTACCATGCTCTAGCTATGACGGCGTCGGCAATGGCGGACGGTGGTGAGGTCGCTGCGGCACTCCGGCGATGGCGAGCCCCCATTGCCCCACCCAAACTTGATACGAGCTTCACGGTGTCACTACGGAGCTAGAGAGGTAGGAAACAGAGGGTGAGAAGAACCCTAGCTAGCACGACCACGGTGGCTTCGAGTTCCGGCGAGGGTGCACACATGGCAGCGGCGGCGGAAAAGAACAATGTGCCCTCACCTCGACTCGAACGGCTCAGCTAAGAGGTGGAGGAGGTAGAGGAGGTCATAGTGGAGCTTTGAGCTAGCTAGAGGTAGCATTTTTGCGGCGGCGAGCGAGCTAGGTGATGACGCGGCTTGCTCAGCAACGGCGGAGGCGCGGTGCTTGGTTCTGGCGAACGGGCGAGGCGAGACGCGGCATAGGCGAAGCAAATAAGCTAGCCCGTAGGCGCGTGGCGTCGTCGTGTCTGCGATGGCCTAACCAGCGGGGCCAACACCGGCGTATGGCCTCCACTTGGCGCGCTCGGCCAGACGGCGGTCAGCCACGACTTGAACGGCCGAAGCACTGTAGCTCCGTTTCAATGGAGTCACCAACGTCTGATAGCTCAACTAGATGACTATCAAACGCATAAATGGTGGCGAGTTTGCAGGATCCTCTTGAAGCAAATATGTAGAGCTACTATAGGCCTACAATTGTTCTATAGAAACCTTTAGCTAATTCGCAATGAATAACGAGTTGCATCAAACCAAAGTCGGCTCCATCAAACTGGAAATGCATTAAACACTTACAAAAGTTCTAAGTGTAGAATCAGCACTAAATTCTGGCTTGTGGGCCCAAATTGAACATGTTGTGCACATTTTCATGACTTGGCTTCTAAACAAAGTTCGTTCCTTATAAAATTTTCTACAACTTTGCTTTAGGTTGCTCAGACATGCAAACACTCTAAGTTGTACTTTTTAAATAGTCAAAGATAAGAGCTCTAGGGTCAACACAAGTCAAGCTATTACTTGGAAGTGTAATTAGGCAAGATGGTCAACATGAACATTGTTGCTAAAGACATTCTAAGTGTAGCTAAGTTGTTTAAGAGGACATTTGACACACATTTGCATAGACCACACATGAGCACACACAATTGCTAGCATAAAACCAAGCTGTTCAAATAGAAACACACATGAAATGATAACATTCATAATGGTATGATGCTTATGAATGAAATGATGATGCTCATGCTCATGTGATGCAAGTGTTTTAGTGCAACCATAACACTAAGGTGTTATAGATGTGTTATTTTCACATAAGCTCTTCCTTGGTTATCTCTCCTTATCTTATCAGAAGATCTATATGTCAAACCAGATGCAATATGACTTTCTTCTGAAGTTGTCCAAAGGATAACCTTTGAAGAACATGTCGCTAACAAGAACATAAACAGACTACAATAGGTGGAAGACAAGTGACTCTACTTGATGATCCCTGTAATGATGTCGGTCATCTAGTGAGCAACTTATGTCATTCTCGTTGGATTAGAAAGATGCACAACACTTAAGTTGGACAAGTTATCAGTCGGATGATAAATGGACCAGGATATTATGTCCTATAATAGGTCACCTGGTGCTTATGAGCTTTTGTCTAAGTCTTGACCATTATGTGCAAGAGTGAAGATTTGGAACCTTTTTAGTGTTGAGAGCCAACCGATTAGTTACCAGTAGGAAGATCAATCTCTAGCTAGGTAACGATTCTTTAGTAGCTTCGAAGGTTATGTCTCACTGAACAATGTTAGATGAAGAAATAGCAAAGCCAGTCAGTGATACCAGTACAACTTTCTTCTCCAATCCCTATGTCGTCAAGTCAATTCCATCTTGGACAATCACACGAGTAGTGTAAGATACTATACCAGCTAAGTGAAGAGCTAGGAAAGCACGTCCCTAGTTTTGGTCAGCATCGTCATGTATATGGTGTTATCAAAGGATTTGTTCAGGATGCTATTGGATGAAGCATAGAAGGATAATCAGAGATGTTCCCTTATTTTTGTAGGACTGTCACTCCACATGAAGTATGCATTGTGCCCTACAAGAATATCCCACCAGTTCAATGCTTGTGTATCATCGAGCTGGTGCCTACATCAATGGTTGAAGTTGTTTCCTAGGAAGCATATGAGGAAAACCCTAGCCTCCATCCTCAGCGAGAAAGCTACCGCTGTCATAAAGAGAATTAGAAATGTGCAGAACACACTCCACAACGCGTGAAGCAAAGAAAAAGAAGAGCGGGGAATTTGTCAAGGTTTATGACACTCCACTAGTTATCTTAAGCCAGTGATTAGTGGCTCAAACATGGTTGAATTCACACCAAACTTGGTAATCTCATTCCTTGCTTAAGGTACTTCTATGTCTTAAGTTGGTTTGAGGATTGGTTGAGTAAAGCATCAGATTTGAGAGATGTTTTGTCAATTCGGTACGCTATAATTATAGAATAGAGCAGTTTTGATAGCCGCATTGTTTGGATAGTCGAATAGTGTCCGTTTGAGCTGAATTTTGGTGAGCAGTTAGGGGACTCATGGATCTATATTCCTACCAAAATTCATGCACAATGGAGCACTAGTTTGGGAAATATGAACAGAAAACCAAAGAGTACATAACCTGTAATTTCTTTGTGACTACGATCATCCTTCGCATTCGAAAGTTGTGTTTGCAATTGATGCCAAGGTATGTAACGCGGTCAATAAGTGTTGCTAGATAATCCTTTAGATGCCCTAAAGAAGACTCATTGGACCCCTTTGTACCTTGTTCTTGGCCACTTCTATCAACAATGTTTGAGCAATTGAGGTGTTCTACGAGTCAATTTGTACCCTTGCAACTCAGAAGCAATTTGAAAGGTGCCAAACAACAGATTTCAAATTGTTATTTGAGATATTGACTGACATTAGAAATGAAGCCCCAATGTCAAAAGTAGTTCCACAAAGATAGTTTCGATATAGTGCAAGTCAACTCAACGTACTGAGCAACTGCACCATGAAGGAGAATCATACTCAAAATGCATGGTAGTGAACTATTTCCCTAGTTTGAGGAAATACTTGCAACTTTTATTGTACTCTAGGCCTCGCTATCCAGCATCCTGGGCAATGTTTTCCAATGCTGCCTTGTCATTTGGTGCCTTCCATATGTTTTACCCAAGAGGTTGCATCAAATTTAACCCCAATTCCTGTTGCCACTTAGATTCTAAGGTTCCCTTAGCTAATGAGCATCGAAATTGCTGGGTAGACAAAGTCAGCTATCACATTCATCTTCACTCAATAGACTCAGATAATACAGTGTTGTTATCAGAGAAGGAGCACTGCACACATGGAACATTATGTAGCTTTCCATCAGTTGACATCTGAGTGATTGCACCGCTATAGCCGGCTTGGATATTGGTTAGCTAGCTTCTCATACCCTCAAAGGATGTTTACCTCGTCTACGATCACATCCTTTATGGAAAGTTGTGCTCAAGCCACTTTAGTAGAGAACTGCTTTTCAAACCTTGTGAACAAATATAGCACCATTGCAAGGAATATCCATCAACAGACTGCGGTCTAGTGCAAAGTCCATATGGTCTGTGCTATATCCACTAGGGAAGTAGATGTTACCTGTATTTAGTCTACGCTTGTATCACTCTTCGTACATCGAGGACAAAGTACGTAGGACAGTACTATCTTGGATTCCTCCCAATGTAACAATGCTTTATGGAAGCCAATGAATGAAATTCTTTTGACAAAAATTTACTACAAAGAACAAGTATAGAAAGTCATCTCGACCAATTTGGTCCCTCTGATGCTTGAAGCTATGTAGCTTAAAGCTATCGCTGATATTGGAAACTAGTAACATGTCTCTCTTCCATAAAAGTCTTTCATCCTAAATATCAGGACGTGATTCCTTTAAGGGGGAGGGCTATAACACCCCAGGTGTTTGTTAATAGTTGAGCTCAATCATGACATGTTAAGTGGTGAAAGATCAAATCTACAAGAGTGAGCTCCAACTTAAACTTGAACAACACACCTTTGCTTACATGTGGATCCTTGTTAAGATTATGCAAGAGTAATGTTAAACATGCTCATTTCATGTACATTACATCAATATGCATCCATCTTGACCAGTGGAAAAGTTTCATGAAGTTTGGAATCAAGAAGTCACATGAAATGATAAGTCAAAATCTTTCTTGGATTGCTTTTATTAAGTGAATGGAATTATAGGTCATCAACCAAACCTTACTACCTTGCCCAAATGACTCTACTTGAACTCTACAACAAAAGTCATGAAAGGGTTCGTGTTGAGCACATGTCAAGAAAAGGCATCAATTGGTCGAAAAACCTAATTCCAGGGTTAACGAGATGCTGCTTTGACCAAGATGAAGAATTAGTTCATGTACTAGATATGACATTTGACCTTTAACAAAAGTTGAAGTTTGAATGAAGTAGAACAAACTTTGTTTTTGGGTCAAGAGCCAGATCAACTTGGAACTAAGTCAAATAGAGGCTCGAAAATTGAATCAGCGGCCGTTTTCAGACTTAATATTCTAAGCCAGGAAATTCATCGTCATCGGCGTTGGCATGTCGCGTTCTCGTGTTTTCATTAAGCAACTTGACTTGACCCCAAAATAAAAGTTGGAGTGTACATGATGGAGAAGAGCATGTAAAAAGATGGCACTCGTGTGACTTCGTTTGGACTATCAATTTGGACTTTTGTTCATCGCTGTCAACGCGCTGACACTATCACTTTGGAGCCTAATTACTCACTGATCCAGAGCTCTAATGACCATGGTCTCTAAATTAAAAATGAAGAGCAGTTCACGGCCTTCAAACTTCATTTTAGGCCCAAAGTCCAATTCACACCCAAGATGGCCCAAATCGGCTCCCCACCATGTCCACTCCGGCGCTAGCCACCTGCTCGACCGAATGCCGATGTGGCGCCGTGCATGGACGCCACTCGCCCCGCCATTGCTGATGCGTGCCCTACTGCGTGTCTCGTGCTCCTACCTCCTCCTCATGTTGGTGTGGTGGCAAAGGCTACCCCTCCACTCCCGCTCACTCCCTCTGCGCTCCCCATCGCCCCTCTCGCTCTGACCTCATGCTTGCGCGCGCGTGCTAGAGCACGGCCGCCATGGCCGCCGCGGCTGATCTCCCTTGCCGCTGCTACTCCCTCTCCTGCAGCCCCTCTAGCACCACCACCGAGTATGCCTATGGCTCTACGACCACCTCCCCAAGCCCTAGGCGGAGCCGAGACCCACCGTGCGATTGCCGTCACCGAAGCCGCCGCTGCCGACAGTGCTATCCTAGTGCTGTTGCTACCTATAGCTTGGCTGGCCAGGGCCAGGCGCAGCCGTGGCTAGCTACAGCCAAGCCCTAGCGCATCCCCTCCTTGCCGCCGCTGGCCTCTGCCCCGCTGGCTAAGCCCGGCCGGCCCGAGCTGTGCTCTGCGGCCTTTCTGTGATGTAGAGAAGACGAAGTACCACGCGCGAGAATAGGAAGTTTTACAGGGGTTAAGTGAGGGTTCCGTGACTCAGTTGAACAGTACATAAAAGGATCTTTTAGTTCAATTTTAATTTGTGAAAATACCAGGGTCCCCGATGCAATATTTACATTTCCTTTTCTCTGGTTTTTACAGATTTGAGTGATCAACTTTGAAAATTCGTCATAATTAGTAGAAAGATCGTAAAATAGTAAATGAGGACTTTTTGGAATACTTATAAAATTATCTATGCATTAGATCTATAATATGGCATGTTCTAGTTTAAATATTTTGCTATAAAAATAGATTTATGCAGTTAGGTTTTTAGTGCTAGTTGTGTCTTGTCTTTTTCATAACTGTAGTTGTTGTGCTCCAATAAATGTGAAATTTTTATGGAGTGCTAATAAGGTGATGGTTGGTGTCTGGTAAAAATTTTAGGACTTTAGGATCCATAGTTTAAGAGCTATAAAAATAACAATTGCCCTATGTTGCTTTGCTCCTATTCTGAATAGGCCTACATGTTTGAATTAATTGGCTTAGTTAAGTTATGAATCATGACTTTATGATAATACATGAGTTGTAGTATGTTTCTTAATCTTTTCAAAAAGCTTAATATCGTGATTTTTCATTCAGTAGATCTTGAGTTATAGTTGCTTAAATCTCTGTGATTGTTTCTGCATAAACCCAGAAAGGATTGCCTTGTTGGTACTGTGGGGCCTTTTTAGTAGTATAGTTAGCTTTAGGTGTTTATAACAAAGTTGTTTAGAATTTGCTAAGTTATAGCTGTTTAAAGTGGTATGTCAGTTTCTATCTAGGTTTTGGACAGAGATGCAATTATTGGATTAATTGACTCTTCTAACTGTAGAATCATCTTAATATGAGAATAAGGAAGTTGTAGGTAACTTCCTAAGCTTTTCAAAAAGTTATGATTCATGTTTGTTGGAGGTCTAGAACTCTAGTTATGCTTCTCTAAAGTTCCTATCAGTTTTCTGTACCACTGCTGTTGGGCTGCATTTGCAGTTTTCATTGTGCAATCATTTTTTGTGGTGGAAATGATGTTAGCTGTGGTTGGAGTGAATACCAAAGTTGTAGATAATTTCATAATCTTGCTTGTGTTCAAATTGCATGGACATAGGCCTGATAATTTAGGAGCTATAGATTTTGTAATTTCATTGTCAGATTTTGCATGCTCTCTATAGAGATCTGAATGATTGTCTTGTTTGACTTAGCTACGCTTTGAATCATGCCTTAGATATAATAGAACAAGTGTAGTTCCTTTCATGATCTTTCCAAATTGTTAATGATCATCCCTTTTGGTGTTGTAGAGCTCTAGTTATAAGCTTGTGAAGTTGCATGGCAGAATCTGTCCAAGTCTGGACAGAGGTGCTCAATTGTGCTTGATTGACCTTGTTAATGGTAGAATCACCTTATGGTGATAATAAACATGTTTTAGATAATTTAATAAGCTTTCTAGAAATTTAAGGTTCATGCTTGTTTGATGTCTTTAACTCCAGTTATGCGATTTTCAAACTACTACTACTTTTCTGTCCTAGTTCTGTCTAGATCTGAAACATTGGCATGTTTGAACTAGTTAGCTTTGGAATAAGCTTTTGGTGATAATAACAATATTGTAGGAAATTTCATTAGCTTTCCATAAAGTCTAGTATCACCTTCTTTGGATGTCTGGATCTCCCATTATGGATAAAATAAGTGATTGCTATGCCGCTGCCTAGATTTCTATACTTGTGCTAGGTGATTGCTTTAGCTTGCTCTTGTTTTGGCTTAACATGTTGGTTAGTTCTTAATCGATGCATGGGTGCAATATCTGAACTTAAGTTCACTTGTGTTCCATACCTAATATGGTTGCTATCCCTTTATAATAGGTTGTGTGATGTTTAGTTAAATAACTCTAGGTGTCTATGTCTTGCATGATCTTATGTTTGCCTTGAATGCTATTATGTGATGCATCTCATATTATCATTCTTCATATTCAGGCACTTGCATCTTGTATCTCATCTAGGTATGCTAGATGAACCACGTGAAGGATGTGATGTTGGAGCCGAACCCAAAGACGGTGTATGGTGGACCTATCCCGAAGATGGAAGGACTGGACAAGTGTGAGTGCTAGGATGGGAGATACTCACCAAGCGAGTGTCATCTAACAAACACTAACCTAGTGTGGGATCCCAGGCAAGCCCTAGAGCATTCTAAGTCTCCCATGTTTTTACAAATATCTTGAGTATCTTTTATTGTTGACGATACATTAAGTATAGGAATTGGTTGGAACCAATTGTTGCATTATATCCTTACCTTGTCCAGATAAAATCCTATGAATCCTAATTAAGTGTAGGATCGAATGATGCCAAGCTATGCTTAGACCGATAGAAGTCGGGTGATTTCCTGTCACCTGCGAGATGTAGGATGAGCTCTGGTCATGGTTGGCTATATTTGCTATCATGGAAAAGAACCATGTGTTAATAATAAAAAGAGACCGGACGGGATGACGGTAGTGCAGCAACAAGGCATGGAGGTCTTGGGTGTGAATCTATCCCCGTCTGTGTCATTTAAGGACCAATTCACTGTATGTCCTCATGTCATGTTGAATGCAACCTAACACTTAGCTAGCTGGATAAGTCATTCCGACCGCGAAGCCTAGTAGTTCGACTCAGGCTAGGAACCAGGGGGTCATGCGCATTTTGGAGGCAGTAAGGATGTGCTTGGAGACATTGGTGTGAGTCCAAGGGGTCAGGTGTTTAAAAGTCCTACACTTCCTGGCAGAGTGTCACCCTTGAGAATGCGGTGCTGTCCAGACCCGCAACTTTTCTTTTTTTTTACTCCTGAGTTGTACCAAAGGTGACTTGATTGCAACCCCGATGGGGAAGCAGGGTTTGTGTTAGGAATACCCCTCCAGCTAGATAGGAATCGATTCGAATCGCCGTCTTTCCCTGATCGTGAGAACTTGACTGAGCAGTGGCAATGTAGATTCACTAAATTTAAAGATATGGTTAAGTGATGGTTGATGATAATGATAATGAGCCATGAAATACCTGATATGGTTATTATTGTTTGCAACTTAATCAAGTGATTGATTAGTAT
This sequence comes from Miscanthus floridulus, assembly GCF_019320115.1. Taxonomy (NCBI): domain Eukaryota; kingdom Viridiplantae; phylum Streptophyta; class Magnoliopsida; order Poales; family Poaceae; genus Miscanthus; species Miscanthus floridulus. The sequence continues at coordinate 86,626,825 of NC_089580.1, read as the reverse complement.
ATGTGCTAATATAGATGGTAGAAAATGGCTAAAAGTCACTGCTAGTACAGGTTAATGATGCTAATGATTACTCAAGCTTTTATGCAAAGAGGTTGTCCAGCAAGATCCACTAATAAAGCCTTGCATAATCCTTGGTGTCACTTCATTTCTAGTTTATGACAGATAAGTCTAGCTGAGTACATTCAAGTACTTAGAGTTTATCCCACCATGTTGCAGGTGAAGTTCTCGGCCTGTTGAAGATGGTGGCTAACCACCGGTGGGCTCGGTGATTCTATATTTACTTCTCATCTATATGCTTTTATCAGAGGATGTCACTTATGCTAGCAATGTATTTGGAACTTATATTAATGTAATCATTTGAAAGCTATGTTGTTTTCAATAATCAGTTTTGAAACCCAAACTTGTACTATTATTTGTGAACCTATTTGTAATATTATTTCCACTGTAACTCTGTGTATGTGATGTGTATTTTCTTAATCATACGATCTTGGTTGTGATGTTGATTTACCAAGGTCCTTTGTGACACTCGGCAGACTACCAGGTTTATATAAGTGAAAGTATGTGCGTGTCAACGTGCTAAATGGGGACAGTTGTACTTGATCTTGTATAAATTGGGCGGTTCTATCACAATGGACATGTTAATTTCCTTAATGATGGATGTTGTCATTATTTTAGCTAAACTAGTCTGCCATCTTTATTTTGTTTGCAAATTGAATTATTTGTTTGGTGCGCACATGTGTTATGGTGGTGTTACAACTCCCATCACTGTTTCATCCATTAATTCAGCTATAGTACAATACTTATATTAATTTCTAATGTCATGGGTACATGGGGTATGCTAGTGAGGGCACTCCAAAATACAAAAAAATGACACTTCAAAAGAACTACAATGCACCCACCAAATTGTACTACTAGGCTATGCTACTATTAAGTTAGCGAAACTAAAAATCATAAATGACACAGTAACAAGCATCATAGGAAGATGAGGAAAACTATGAAGGATACTATCAGACGCGTTCAAATGTATAGAGGTTGGACTTTCTTATGTGTGCTATAACATTTCAACACCAATGGCTCCTCTGCTCTACATTAAACTGAGACAAGACCTACAGTCGGACTTTCTTATGTGTGCAATAACATTTCAACACCAATGGCTCCTCTACTCTGCATTACACTCATGCGAGACTTGCTCCTCGCTGCAAGGTTCTTGCAAGTTCAACAAAGATTGACAAAGACACCAAGGCAACAAAAAAACAAACAGAAACCAAACAACCTGATCTACACCATGGTCAATAGATTATAAGTGTGAGACTTGCTCCTGGTGCTGAAATTGTAATGGTTGTCACATGTACCTTATTCAGATTTATTTCCTTTAGGGAGCCACATATGTATTTAAATTTACTACGCATGCAAGAAAGTCCTAGCATCGTAAATCTGACTAGGCCAGACACATCTCATGTTATACATGGAAACCTATTTCGTATGAGTACTTTCATTGAATCCCTAAAGGAAACAAATAAAATTGAAATAAAACAACAGAAAAGCAAAAGCAAAAACAATATTCTAGACTTGTTTAGATGAACTCCTCGCTGCTTGGTTCTTTGAAGTTTAACAAATTTTATCAAAGACAGGAGTTGGCTTCAACAGAGATCAAAGGCACTCATGTATGTTTAGCATATTATAGATCAGATCAAAGACAACTAGAAAGAAATCTACAGCGAAAAGCAACCAACAGGGGCTACAAACCAGCTACAAAATGACCAAAGGACCTGAGCTCCACCATGCTCAACAAAGTTTAACCCATCTAAGGCCTTGTTTTGATGCGCATGTATTCATCTTGATCCACATGTGTTGAAGTGGATTGGAGTGGAATTAAACTAAATTCCATTCCACTCCACTCCAACACATGTGGATTGATGTGGATACACATGCATCCAAACAAGTCCTAATACAAAGTTCAACAAAAGTTAACACCAACATGCAACTAAGAGTTCACATATTTTGCAAGGGCCTCCCGTAGATCAAACTTATTCATGACTACTAATACTACTGATATGTCCCATAGATCAAAGGTCGAGGTTGGCATGTAGGATCTCGTCCACGTCCACCTTCGGTAAGAAGGCATTGGCGGTCGGCTCGAAACTCTCGATCAGATCGGTGATGTCATCATCTGTCGAACATGGCAAAAAGCCCTGCTCCACCACTTCAAGGTTCAACACTATGCTAATCTAAAGCTGGCAGCAGCCAGCACTATGGCAGCCCCATGACGAATGGCTTCGGTCACCATGGCTCAAATTTGGGCCAGCAAGGCTCAGAGGTGCTCCTCTACGGCCAATAGATTATCCACTCTTCCAACGGGGAAGGTCATGTTATAGGTGGCTAGCATGGGCATCTGTAGGGTGTTGACCTGCATGCTTAGTACCACAACAAGGTTCATCATGTGTTGGGCCTACTGCTGGGCGATCGCCAAGTCAGCTCGCACATGGGAGGCTAGATTCTTGGAAGCATGAAGTGTGTCATGCGCGGCGTCCAACTCACCGCACAGCGTCTCAGCATTCAGCCTAGTCGATGACAAATTCACTTGGACCTCATGGTAATCCTTCAATAATTGATGGTACTTTATGTTATTTGAGGATACATGCTCTTCTAACGATTCACCCACTTCAGAACTAGAGGGTTGTGCGGAGATAGATGGGCTCAATGGCGGCAAGCGGTGATGGGAAGACTCTCTAGCACCACTGGAGGAAAGCCCCATGACCTAGGATGGAACCGCTATGGAGGAAGTGCTGCACAATGTAAGCCAACTTCAAGCCCATATAGGATAAGGGGGAGAGCGATCTGATTGAGAAGGCAAATGACTTTTACCGAACTGATTGGCGCAGCATGGCATAGAATCACGGGTGGCTACCTCCATTAGGGGATGCCTCATGGGGCCGCTTTCCAAGCATGACCACGGACGAAGAACTAGGCACCGAGGTGAACAAGGCTTGGGACGCCATCATGCCCATGAACACCTATTGATATAGTAGGCAAATTCCAAATACTAGTTAAATTAAATAGCATGAACACAAATACTAGTGTGAGCATTGCTCGTATACTTTGGTTAAATGAAGATAAACAACATGAAGAGCGGTGATGATCCACCTCAAAAAGGGGAATTGGCGGGTTAGAGAGCAGGCCAACGAGAGATCCATCTATCGGTGGAGGATTGCTGGCATTGAAGGCCTCCAAGGACTCCACATCGATCGACAACCTCGTCCGCTCCGCCATGGTCCTGGTAGGTGGCGTCGATGGCATAGTATGGTGGACGTTAAAAGCTTTGGGATGGAATCAGAAGCTCTGGAGAGAGAAGGCAATAGGTATAACCTTCCATCTCGCCCCTTGTCTCTACTATTATAGTTTGGAGGCCATCAATTACCCCATGACCGAGACATTTGTGTGGGTGGGTGGCAGGGCTTCGCCCCATCACATCAATGCGACAGGCTTGGAGGCGATGTCCCTTGCTGCAACAGGCTACTGACACCACCCACGCATGCATGCTTGTGCGAGAATGTAGGAGCACGTCGTCTGGGTAGTCAAGATTTTAGACGGCTAAACCATGTGTGATCCTGTAAAGTATAAAGTTTCTAAATAAAAATAATCCTTGATGCATGGTTCTTGCAAGTTCAACAAATATTATCAAATACACGAAAATAAGACGAGTTGGGTTTAACATAGATCAAAGCCACTCATGACTACAACTACTATTGATACAAATGTTGTGATCAAGTGCACTCCATAAGCAGTAGTTTTACTCATAGCTCTATACTATATAGTATCCGACGAGATCAAATGTGTTGTATTCGGAGTTTCTTACGAGCATAGTAAAATATGAGAGGGAAGCGAATGCGTTAGGAAAGCTGGACACAAGAAGTGATTTGAGAAAAGGAGCTTTTGACATGCTTGAGACTTGAATGCCTAGTGCGGTTGTGATAGGTATTTTCTGTACTTATTTGATTCCAATCCAAGTAGTCACAACAGTCGAGGGGCAGACTAAAGGTGTGTCCGGCTTGGTCAGATTTACAATGCTCAGACCATCACAGGGACTCTAGGGCAAGGCAAGATAAAGATTTTTTCCAACCGGTGTGCTTCACCTCAGGTGCTATCGCACTCCCTTGGGAACCTCAACTAGTTGTACCCCAAGCATACACTGATGAAAACAGAGCACGTCTCCTCCATTTACGCCGATGAGATGGCATCAGTCTCGGTGCTGGTTTTTACTACATGTTAGCTCCTCCACTAATGCCCCAACAGTGTGTGCACTCCTTGCGTTTGTGACAACACTAGAAACATAGAAAAAGAAAGCCCCCACCACCAAAACCATGAAAGGAGAACAAGAACAGAGATATACCAGCAATGATTCCTCAAGACTGTTAAGTTCCCTAGTTGCACGGTGGGGCTGCAAGAAGACATGGCAGGACTAAGCTAGAGTGACCTAGAGTGCATGAAGATCCTTCTTCCTAGATTGTATGCAAAAACATTGGTAAGTGCCAATTTTCTATGTGCTAAATCCGATCTGCTAGGGTGCCTTTGGGAATGAACTTGTCCCTCTATCTAGTTATGTTGATCGTTGTGCATGCAGAAACTACCAACTGCAATGGCCTGGGCCATCGGAGGTCACCGAAAACTCGAGCTTTGTCTGGACGATGAGCAGAGCCTGGCCTGGTGGAAGGTGGAGGTGTTCCCCAATGGTGGTCACTTATACCTCCGCCAGGGATGGAAGCACTTTGCCCGTGCCCTCAACCTCCAAGATGGGTTCTCTCTTGTATTGTGGTATGACGGCCGATCATAGATTAACATCAAGGTCTTTGACCTTACCACCTACCATAAGCAGTACCTGCATGACTTCGAGGCCAGTGGTAGTCAGCTCTCCCTACCCATCATGGAGCCAAGGAGTTTTGTAGTGATCCTAAAGAAGTACCACCTCAAAGCAAAGTATCTGGTGAGCACTCACATGAGAAGAAGAACATACCGATGATGTTGCAAGTTACCATTGTCCTCTTTGTCATTAGTCTTTTTTGGTGCGAGGCGAAGAACATGCCAGTGGACTTCGAGCAAGCGCACAACTACAAGCAGTGGTGCATGGTCCTGCTATAGATGGCTAGACAATCCTGGTTCATGGGCATGGAGAGGACCCGCATGAACAAAGTCTTGCGAGTGTCGTTCAACTACAGGTGGGGTGCCTTCTGCGCTGACAACAATCTCAACATCGGCAACACCTGCTTCTTCAGTGTGATCCATGAGGCCACCTGTAGCAATGATGAGGAGGAGGAATGGGAGGAGGAGCTGGAGGACAATGAAGTTAAGCTCAAGGTGGTGGTGAGTAAGACAAACGGTGGATGGAGACGGTGAACTTGGTGCAAGAGTTGACACGATCTATATTTTGTTGTTTCAACAATGTTATTATCTGGCCTATCAAGATTTCTAAGTACCAGACTGTCTTAGGCCCTATTTGGATGAACTACAACTAGTTAGCCATGGCTAAAAATTAGCCAATTAGTTGTTTTATTAGTCCATATCTGTTTGTATCGTGAACTAATTATTAGGTTCTATGGACTAGTAGGATGGCCCCTGATAGTTGCCATCACTTTATTTCATTGTTCATCAACTCGCAGTGATCTAGATCGTCTATATTTTTTAGGGTCAAACTATCTTAGGCTCTAGAAAATTTCAACATCTATACGCCCACATCCTTTGATCAGAAAGGGTGAACACCATTAGTATACTACAGATCAGAAAGAGAACCAAAAAGAGAACTGCATGCAAAAGCAACCAATAGGGGCTAGATAGAGTTTAACCCACCTAATACAAAATTCAACTAAAGTTAACATAGACATAGCGATTGCATGGGTTAAACTCTATTAAGCTTGGTGTAGATCAGGTCCTTTGGTCATTTGGTAGCCATTTTCTAGCCCTTGTTGGTTGGTTTTGCCTGCTGGTTTCTTTTTGGTTCTCTTTCTGATCTATAGTATAGTAAATATGCATAACAGAATTCATCCAATCAAGTCTCCCATCGATCTAATGCCTAATGAAGGAGCCACATAGCTATTCGAAGTTTACTGCACACATAAGAAAATCCAAGCATTGTAAGGGTCTCTTTGGCATGGCTTATGCCAACTTCGGCTTCATCTATTCTACGCAAATCGAGGCACTGTAGCATGAAGCCGTTTTGTAAGCCGGGGTTAAAATGAACTAGAAGCCGGGAAAAGCCAGTTTTTCTGGCTTCACCGGTGAAGCCATTTTGGATGAGTCGTGCCAAAGGGGGCTTAAATTTGACTAGGCCGGACATATCTCACGTTATACAGGGAAACCTATTTCATACTAGTACTTTCATTGAATCCCTAAGGCCTTGTTTGGATACACATGTATTCATCTCAATCCACTATATTTGAGGACAAATTTCGAATGTCAAAATACACTACATTCAAAAAGAGTGAACTACTAGTTCCTTATTCCAATTTCCCATTCAAAAAAATGGATTTCTTGGCAAAGCCAACAGTCCTCGCTGCAATATAGAGCCCTTCTTTCCCATCCATCTGCATAGCCACAGACGCCACCTACGCATGAAAGATCATTGCACACCTATGCTGGCGGTGACAGTGACAACTTGCCCCATGTTGTTTGGAGGACCACCTCGGCGGCCAGGAGGTGGCACAGCACACACCTCTTATTGCTTAGCCACCTACTCATTGGTCTGCTACTGCCACCCACTGCTGCCCATGATACTTCCTCACCCTCAACCCATCTTATGTACCACCTCATAGTGTCATCGTCACCAACATTGCCATAGTGCCTATACAGCAATAGGGCGACCAGATAGGACGCCAGATTGTGCCCGCCATCAGCGGCATGGGCGAGATCATCGAGGCATGGCCAGGGGCTATGCTTTTCCATGAATATGGTTTGTATCCCCATGAGGAAGCAAGCCTCTAGGTTGCTGACTTGGGTCTAACTACCAAGGAGGGCTTCTTAGTCAACGATGTCGTCCCACATCCTCCCGCGCCTGAACTGATCTAGTGCCAGACACCGACCGACGGTGGGGTCACCGTAGATGCGGTGCATGGATGAGCAGGTCACTTATAGGCTATGGAGGTCATCCATGGGCTGTTCTAAGGTCATAGCGAGGTGCCCCGCAATCACAATTTGCAGCTCAGTAGGGTGCACCATTAGTGACATGATTGCCGCATGGATCGAGCTACGGCGTGTGGATGGCGGCGAGCCAGAGGGCTAGAGAGGCGGAGTGGCGTGATGTACATTGATTGAGGAGGAGGCGGGGGAGGCCGCTGAGTAGGGCAACAGTAGGAGTCAAACAATGGGAGTGAGGCCAGGCTTTGTACACATAGGGACGCCAGGGATGGAACAGGCTTTTGACGCAAGTGCACCATGTTCATCATTACTAGTATCCGAGTAATAAATATTTTAGTCGGGTCGGACCTTCTATCATCCAGTGAACTATACAATGTAGTCCAATCCAAGCAGTCACATGCTCGTAGCAATCAAGGGGCAGCAGCTAGCTAGAGATGGCCACATTACAAGGTTTCATTAGTTCTAATCGTCTACACTCCCTCGACTGTGTTTGAAGCTGTCGCTTCAAGATTCATGCTTGTAGCCATAGACGGTGCAGCTCTTGTTTGTAGCACAACAGATTAGGCAAAAGTTCTACTCATAGCTGTATAAAAGTTATATGTCCAGCCCATTCAAATTTACACTGCTCTAACTATCAGGCAAGGACACGGTTTACAAGAAACAGGTAAACTTTATTTCATCTAATATACTAAGGGACATGGTCAGGGAAAAGTTGTGGTCGATAGTTGTAGAGTACACATCCCTAGTATGGTAACTAGTTGCATCTATAAGCATGATTTTAGTTAGAATAAATGTCAATCAAGATCCTCAAACCAGCATGGAACGCAATAATAAGTTCATACAAATAGTATGGTTTGATATGAAGCATGTTACCTTAATCCAGATCCTCAAACTAGCATGGAACACGGTTGGGAAAATGCAAACGGGTGAGGGAAGGGGAGCCAGAAGGTAGGCCATTGATGCAATGCATGCTATCAGATGAGGGAAGGGGGTATGCTCCTTTTATATAGACCTTGCACGGTTGACGAGAGTGAAGCGAATGCGGTAGGAAAGCTGGACACAAGAAGTGAATCAAGAAAAAGAGCTTTTGACCACCATGACACCCTTGATATTTGAATGCCTGGTGCGGTAGTGATAGGTCTTTTTTGTACTTATTTCACTACAATCCAAGCAGTCATAGCAGTCGAGGGGGCAGACTGATTGCTATGACACTTTATACTGTCCTACGAAATCAAATACACAGCAGGCGGACTTTCTTGTGTTCATAGTAAAAGTCAACAGCTATGGCTCATTCATTCTGCATTAGATTGAGGTGAGACTTATTCAGATGAACTCCTCGCTGCATGGTTCTTTCAAGTTCAACAAATTTTATCAAAGAAAATTTCAACATCTATACACCCACATCCTCCAATCAGAAAGGGCAAACACCATTAGTATATTTCAAGATCAGAAAGAGAACCCAAAAGAAATCTATAGGCAAAAGCAACCAATAGGGGCTAGAAACAAGTTACCAAATAACCAAAGGAATTGAGCTACACCACGCTTAATAGAGTTTAACAGACCTAATATGAAGTTCCACAAAAGTTAATACAGACAAGCATGCAAATAATTAAGACTTCATATACGGTCATCCCACAGACCAAACCTAGTCATGACTTGTACTACTGATGCATCCCATAGATCAATGGTCAAGGCGGTCATGCAGGATCTTGTCCACATTCACCTTCACTAAGATGGCATTGGCGGCCGGCTCGACATGCTTGAACAGATCATCAATATAATCTTTGTCTTCCGGTGCTGGTGTAAAAGCCTGCTGTACCACCTGGACTTTCACCACTACGCCAAACTCAAGCTAGGCAGCGACCAGTGCCGTGGTAGCCCCTTGATGGATGGCATCGGATGCCACATCCTAAATATAGGCCCATAGGGCTCATGCGCTCCTCTAGTGCAGTGACCGGATTGTCCATTGTCCACACTGGGAAGGCAGCATTATAGGCGGCAATAGCATCGACAAGTAGGTTCTAGACCTCTGCCTCAACGGCCGCCTTCTCATCTCACGCCTGGGTGGCTTCTTGTTGGGTGACACCAACTGCAGCGTGCGTGGCCTTCAGCTCATCATGCAGCTTGTCGGCATCCAGACTAGCCCCTAAGTACAAGTCTATGACCTTGAGGTAAGCCCCCACTGGGCATGGTTCCCAGGGCCGCTTTCTGAGCACGACCACGGATGAAGAACCCGGCAAGGCCAACGATCCTTAGGAAGTTGTCACACCCACATCCACCTATTGAGAAAGTAGGCAATTTCCTAATACTAGTCAAATTAAGTAGCATGAACACAAATACTAGCATGAGCATTACTTGTAGACTCTAGTTAATTTAATGAAGAGAAACAACATGAACAAAGGTACATGAAAAAATCACCTCGTTAGGAGGAACTGGCAGCGGGTGTGAGACCACGCCGATGAGAGCTTCATCTATCGATGGAGGATGGCCGGCGTTGAAGGCCACTAGGGACTACCCCCTGCCACGATCCATCGTGTACTTTCCCATAACCTAAATCACCTATTGGTCTAGGTTATCCTCATGGATGGTGACCCTCGACTCGATTGTAGGGTCCGTTGGGCCTCGAAACTCCCACTGGGGGTGGTGCCTCATCTTCAAGGGGAGGACCCAACGGTCGATGAAGGTATGGATCACCCTCTTTCCCATTAGGCCCCTGTCCTTTAGGTCCTTGATTGCATCCAATAAGTTGGACACATGGTGCCTATAGGCCTCCAGGGGTGGTAGTTCCTCCCATGACTCCGGGAGGTCACCACACAACCGGTCAAGAGAATAAGACAACAGCGGTGGGCTCTCATTGGTGATGTAGAGCCATGACTTTTGCCACCCCAAGTCCATGGGAGGGTAGCAGTCAAGGCTTAGGTACCTATCCTCCAATCTGGGACGAAGTTGGATCAAGGCGCCCCCATCCGAGGAAGATGGACCCCCCTGGGCGCTGAGCGAACCACCTAGAATAAAGACCGCCATAGCTCATAGTGGGCAGGGACTCCCAAGAAGCCCTTGCATAGCATGATGAAGATAGAGAGGTGGAGGATCCCCTCTGGGGTCAAGTCATGGAGGCGGAGCCCATAGTAGTATAGCAGCCACCGGTGTAAGGGGTGCGTCGGCACCCCGAACCCAAAAGACTAGAAATGGGCGAAAGAGACGACATCATTCTCCTTTGGCCTTGGCTCCACTTTGGTTCTCGGCAGGACTCTCCCCCCTAATCGCATCGGTGGCCTTTGGGATCATCGTGTTCTATCGCAGGTCATCAAATGCCTTGCGGTCAACGGACAACTTCATCCATTGCATGGTCATGGTCCTCGTAGGTGGCGTCAGCGGCGCAAAGGGCATAGTAGGGTGGAGGGAAAAAGCTTTATAATGGAAGGAGGAGATTCGGGGAGGGAATGTAGATGATTACAGAAGGCAGCAGATAACTTTCCCTCTTGTGCCCTTGTGTCCTCTATAGTTTAGGGGTCGTGGAACCACCCCACGCCCCACGACCATAGACGTTTGCATGGGCAGGCAGTTTGGCTTTGCCCCATCACATCAATGCGATGGGCCGTGAGGCAATGTCACTACTGGAACTGCCTGCTAACGCCACACACGCGCCCGTGCCTTTGCGGGAATCTAGGAGCCTACAAGATGAAAACGGACGCCGCACGTCGTTCTTTAATACTATCCGGGTAGTCATGATTTCAAACCGTTGGACCTTCTGTGATAAACCTTATTGCTCCACTAGTGTCTGGCTAGTGAAAATTTTAAAGGATTGTTCTGTTATAGGGTGTAGAAACATTTCTATAGCTATGCATCTATCCTTTGACAGTTGCGATCAGCCCAAATCTGAATTCAACTACTCCCTCCATCCCAAATTGATGAGTCAGATGTCAAATTTGACAAAATAAGAAAACTCAATGTAATAAGCATCAACCGAAGTATATGAAGTATGAAAGAAATAAAGGAAGATAAATATAGTTGGACCAACATAAAAATTTCATTCCATTATAGAGAAAATTACATTACATAGTTTTTCTCTAATCTCTAATGTCTAAAATAACTCATCTTAATAAGGGGACTCATGTCAAATGGTTGACAAATTTCATTCAATCGATCAACATGAGTGAAGATGACAGTGTCTCCTCCCATAAACACAGTAACACTACCAAGTCTTTTCATTAGCTCGAAATTTCTAACACGGACAAAAATCTCCCCGTAGCGTTACTAATTACTAATAAAATAGATTCAGAATACAAGCAGTCAGAGTAGTAGTCGAGGGGTTGGCGCGTTTTCCTGCTCTGATTACGAGAAAGTCCAGCGCGTTAAATACACAGAGCCATGGACTTTCTCATTATTAGAGTAGGAAAACACATCAACCCCTCGACTACTACACTAGCGATTTGAGTAGTAACGACGATGAGCAATGGGAACATACTCGAGCGATGGCATGTACAGCATTGACTATGACTCTAGTGAGTAGGAGGACGATTAGGAGTACTATAACTCATCCAGCGACAAGTCTGGCGAGTCAGCAAATTGCCAGAGCACTAGCAAGGAGGAGGATGCTTTTTTCTCTTTCTCTAGAAACTCAAATCCCCATAGAATCCATGACATTTTCTAGGTTGGGAAATCCAATAACCAATTTAGTTATTTATGGAGGGTTTTCCATCCTTGGGCCTGCCATCCCCTTCCTTCCAAATTATAGGTCATAGTTCAAAGAGCCGTAGATGCAGTCACTCTCATAAAAAAATAATCAGCAGATGCAGCGTAACAAGCTACAATGAGTAGGTTTTTTGGGTAATTTTTAGGTGTCAAATTCAAGCATCTTTTGTTTATTTATTTATTATCATTCTCTTTTAGTTTTATGTTTATTTATATTGTTATGAAAAAACCAAAAAGGCAACAACTAACTCATCGGATATATAAACAGGTGCATAGGAGAGAAAAAAAATGACAAGACAGATATTAGGTAAGTAACATTTTGTCGTAATCATTTCCTATTAAAACATGGAATAAATTCCGGTCTCTGCTGAGCACCGCACCGAGCAGTCCTGCCAACACACCCCAAAAATTTGATTTTGCACCGCACCGAGTAGTCCCGCAACCACGCACGAAAAATAGGTTTACCATGCCATCGATTTCAGACATGGACATTTGTGTTAATATGATGGCCACATAAAAGCGCGAAGAGTCATTGTCTCTGCCTCCATCTCCATTCTCCACATGCACTGTCTCTCCTCCAGCTCCAAATCCTAGTCACGTGGCCTCCCTCTCCACTCTCTAGCCACCCCCTCTGCCACCCTACTTCGGACACTAGGCGCCATCGGTATAGCAGCTCGACTCCCTCTCGACTCTCCAACCGCACCCTCTCTCATATATTTCTAAACCCTAGCTTTGATGATGGTACAAGCTAGATCCAGATCCCCTACCTCGGCACCTACCACAACTGACCAGATCTGAACCCTAGCCGGAGCCAGATTTGTTAACCCTGTGTCAACACCGGCCACACCAGATCGGATCTGAACACGGATACGAAGGAAGTGGTACCCAAATTCCTTTTATGATGTGTGATCTACTGTAGAGGCTAAACCAAGGATATGCAGATTGGGATGGGGTTACATATTTCCTATAGTTGAGTGTAGCTAACATGTGCTTTATTGGATTAATGACTTTCGTATAAGTTGTAGTTACATACTAATTTGGTGCTTATTTTCATACTCTTGCTCTATTGTGTTGACATTCTGTAGAAGTTTTAGTTAATAAATGCCTTTGCAGTCTAAAAATATGGAAGAACTTGGAATACGTGTGGGCCCGAAACCCATGTCTCCAAAGGCAAAAAAGTAAAGCACAAAGGGTAGACACGGTGAAGATTTAGAATATATCCCTAAACCAGGGGAGGTAGTTGTGGGATTTGATGTTACAGATGAAATAGATTCAGATTTAGAAGATGAGCCAGTACCCCTAGCAATTGAGGTGCTTGTTCTATCTTGTATTTAGTTCGGAGGGGGGTATGTAGCAATGCAATGCTTTACTGTTTGGATAGCAAAGCATTTTGTACATGCTTGCTGCTTAAGTTTGTATCTCCAATTTCAGTATCTAGGTCGAAGGAGCCATAGAGGAGGCTCTACCGGGAGGACAAAAGGCAGCGCTGCCTTGAGTCCTAGGCGAAAGCACTCTAAGAGAGTGAATTCAACATGACCAGGAGAGTTTGCTCATGAAGCTCGTACTTGGAGGGCTGCCGCTGGCAAAAGGGTGGAGGTATCAGTAGTAGATGAACATAATTCTCCATCACCATGGACACTTGTACCCAGGAATCAATTCAAACTTCATGAATGGACTAGAGACATTTGTCAAGACGGCTCCCTACCTAGCCCTATGAGAGAGTGCCCATAGCCATATGATGATAGCCATACTGAAGAGGAGCCCTCTAAGCTACCTAGACCTATGAGGGATTGCACACGGCCAGATGATGATAGCCATGCCAAAGAGGAGCCTTCTAAGCTACCTAGCCCTATGAGAGACTGCCCATGGCCAGATGATGATAGCCATGCCAAAGAGGAGCCCTCTGAGCAAACTCCTATCTCCACCCACCCACAGAATAATGAAAGTTGCCTAGGTTGGTATTACCTTACAGATGTCTATCAATCAATTTGTACTAGCTATTTGATATCCATGTTACTTTTCTAACAATCTGAATGTATGAAAACTTTGTAGTACCATTGCCGAGAAGTGCGAGGAAGCTGAGGCCTTGAACTCATGGAATTTGGCTTGACAAAATAAGCAAATCAATGGGAGGATGAGGATGTACATCTCTGTTGCCGAGGGGAACAGAAGGCCACATGATCCAGTGCAAGCTGCCAAGTTTGCCTCACAGGCAGGTGTAGTAGTCAGGCATCAAATACCAATTTTGACACATTAGAAACATTACAAGAAGCCCTCCGGTGTCATCCATTATAGGAATTTTGTGGAGAGGCTAACTGTATGTATGGGTATCCTCTCTTGACATTCAACTCTTCTTTGAGCAACTTTAACGGATTTACTTTTCATTCACACTACTGCATGTAATCAAGGTTGGACATTGACACCCACCAACACAAGAAGCTTGCTGGAATGTATTGTAGTGTGGGATACGATAGGCATGCTATAGGTTGAAGCAAACCTACTTCAATGGTGTCCCTACTAATCAGATCTGTATGACATGTCCTGTCCCATGCATGAGCGATGCACAGTGGTGTAAACTTATCGAGACTTGGTCTAGTGCTAAGAACAAGGTGTGTGTGAACCCATTGATTTTCTGTCTAGTCTTGCTATGGTCTATTTGTGCTATAGTCTAACACAAATGAAGCTATAGGAAACATCTGAGATGAACAAGCAAAACCATACAAAAGTGAAGTACCACCAGTTTATAGGATCTCGCTCCTATGTTGTCCAGCTGCAAACATTTGTAAGTGATGGTTGTGTTTTATTGTTACTCTTGCCTTTGTATATATATAAACAAAAACTCATGTGCAATATGAATAGAAGGAGAACAAGAGGAAGGCCGTAGAACACGATCAAGGACTTGATGAACAACATGATGATCTAGGACTTGAACAATATGGTTGACCTAATGAAGATGTTAATGCTGTGGAAGTCTTCAAGGACTTCCATACCAGTACAAAAAAGGGCCTGAGCAATGCTACAAGAGCAGCAGTTGTAAGTACCTTCATTTGCTTTCCTTGAAATCTACTGAACCCATTGCCATAAAAGAAGGAAACATAGTAGGAGCCTAATGTGGCAACATCATTTAATTTTGTAGTTGCAATTTTACACCATTCAATATGGTACCTGTACATTGTGCTTATGTAATCTCTATCGACAGTAGGCTATAAAAGACCTATGCATTGTGCTTATGTAATATCTATTAGCAATCGTTTGAGGAAGTTCTATGCATTACTTGTTATGAATTAAAATCTTGGGTTTTTAGTTGAAGTTCTCTTCCACTATCTATAACCTAATGTTTTACTGATTGAATTTCACAAGAAGCTATGGGAGCTATGCAAGCAGAACCTATTGTTGATGGGTAGCAACTAAGCGCCTATGGGCTTATAACCCTAGGTACCCACAACAATGGACATGGGCCGCACCACTAGGGGAGGTCCAGCCCATAAGATCAAGGCCTATGGTGCTTGGCTCTGGTCGGCGTGCACCACAAGGCAATCAGAAGACATCTTGGTGATGAAGAAAGATCTGTTTAGATATGATAGATATCATATTCCATGTAAATACTTACCATATAGTTGAATAGATCTAGGCCTAAACTGACTTGTAACCCTACCCCCCAGATGATATAAGGTGGGTAGGGACCCCCTCAAATTCATCAGATATTCAATGCAATCTACCAAAGACATAGGATATAGGGTATTACGTCGATTAGATAGCCTGAACCTATCAAAATTGTTGTCTCTGCGCCCATGTCACCATCTAGTTCCTATTACACGTACCTCCACCAATCATCTACTACCATGGGTATACCCCTCGGTAGACTATCGACTAGATTTCATTAACTGTGGCGCGCCAGGTAGGGGGTGTGTGTGTTGATTCCATGGCAAACCATATGGTCGCTTTCCCGAGCTCCATGGCCTTTCTCGAGCCAGACCAGATCTTCATGGTAGGATCCATGACTTGGATCATTAGCACTGATGGCAACGGGGAGATCATGGAAGCGGTGCAGGATCACCCTACAATGATTGTGCCAACACTTGCAACAACATCTCTGATCCTAATGCCCCACCACTAGGTTAGGAGATCCATCAGCAATGATGATATGATCGCATCCATCGATCGGGTCATAGACCGCTTAGTGGAATGTCAACTCCTTGTGAATTTGGTCGTAGATCAATCTAGAGCGAGGATCTTAAATAAAAAGGATCCCATATTTTAATTTAGGAAAAAGAGCGATGAATTTCCCATACTCCAAGATCACTAAGCCGCTACAACCGAGCAACCTACTCGCCCACTTCATTCAAGGAGACTAGATTCTGATCTGGTGATCATGACAACTCTAAAAGGGTGTAATGTTCAATGCCAACCACTCCCCATTGACGAAGAACATACCAAAGCCCTATTCTTTTGGGCTAGTGGGTGCGGGTCTGATCTGTTGGGACACCATGCACCATTTTTTGCCAACCACGCCGAGCATAGCCACATCAATGACCTCTATCAGATCGACTTCCCTAAGGCCAACCAGCCTACGACAATGGTAAACATGGTGCAAATCCAAATAGATCTTCCGGATGACACGCTCCACACAATCCTAGAGGAAAGCCCCAAGCCATACTCTGAGGGTTCTACCAGCAGCTATCCACATTTCATTCTAGGCTTTAGGAGAGAGCTTTTCATGGTTAGCCATGGCAGCATTGCTATCAATGGAGAGACCAGTGTCCAGTGCCTTGTGTTTACACCAAAATTTGGGAGAAGAACACGGGAATTCAAAGGCTTCAAGCCAATCAAGGAATCGATTGCATAAGGATCGATATCAGCTAATTCAGATATGACTCTAGAATTGGCTCTCTTTGAATGATGTCAGCAGATAATGATGATGAGCTACAATTGGCGCTAGGAAACTACATATCGGATTCTACAAAAAGGGAAGGATTAGGGTCCAAGTTATCTTAGGATAGGAATGTTTTCTTCTATACCGAAGATTGTAATGAGTCATGCTCGAGTAGGATTCATGTTTAGGCTCTAGGTATAAATATTGGACCTCGGCTATTGTAAAACACACAATCAATCAAATACAAGTTACTTACTTTTTTGGCTCTAGCCACCCCTTAGGAGTAGGAGTAGAGTAGATCTCGGTGAGTTCTTCAGCAAGTAGGGCAACATCAGTTCGGCCAACCTCTGGCTTGTCTGTAAGTATCGTCTTGGCTTATACTTTCATTCGTACGGCTGCATCGATCTGGTCGACCTCCACTATGACTCTGGTATAAGCTAGTTATCGACTCTTGTCTAGTTTAAGTACAGCTGCATCGATCCAGTCGACCTCCACTGCTCGAACTAGATTAAGGTCAAGTTATCGGCTCTATCTAAGGGTGGCATCCTTCAGATAGATTCTTTAAGTTACCAATATTGCTTATTGCTTTCATTATTTATTTAATTATAGCAATATCACTTTGTCCGATTGGGATTGGTCTAGCTTGGCTTTATATCATGTTTAACCCATCGTTTATTAATTTGAACTGATCTAATCTGCTCCTCAAACGATGAGTTATGTTTTATTGGTTGTTTTATGTCAATCTTGATCGTGCATAGTGTGCAGTTAAGGCATGTCTGGTCTTGAATAGATCTATCGGCTAACAAAAACTATTCCATGGCCCGTTATTATGGCCTGTGTGATTCTACCTCACACCCCACTGTTAGCACCATGGAGTGGGGATCGTTATTTGGTAGATCTGTTCCTGATAGGGCATGACCTTAATTGTGCGTTATGCCTGAATCGGCTGTTTTAACCGATATCGAGTGTTTTCACATATGTAGTTCATGCCATGAGATCGTTGAAGTAAGGGTAGGTTGAAAGATATGTTTGCCCCATGATCTTATTATTGTATTATAGCTTGCATGATTCTGCCTAATGCCTCACTGATATTAGTAATAAGTTAGGGTCGTCGAATTTATTATTGTTTCTACGACCTGCATGATTCTGCCTCATGCCCCACTGGTCATAGTGATAAATGAGATCTAATATGTTCATTAGATTTATCTCTATGAAATGGTTAAATAATGATGAGCTGTTTCTTTTATATAAAAAGGGATTTAGTTACTTGCAGTCATTGGCTTAGCATAAACTGATTAGTGTTGACATCCTATTGCCATTGACTAATATTTGTCTAAATAACGATATCCATCCTAAATGATAACCGAATTTTCTTCCATAATTCCATAAGCTTTAACTTATTTATACTTATGAGCATGCTGGAATTGGCTATTTAGTTGATCTTTGTCCACATCTGCTCTCAGAGCCGCATATTCGGAACTGTCTAGGCACAGACTGGCATGTTCGACCTTAAATTATTGATAAACTTTCTCTCCTTATCAATTGTAGGGTCAAATTGACTAGCACATCTTGGGAGAAGTACGTAGGACCGATCATCCCTGTGTGGAAGCTAGGCGGATATCTAGCTCCATCGAGTAGACCCTTTCGGCTTGCTCGTGTGCCTCAGCACGGGATGAATTTCCATGCCGACACAAGTTCTAGCATGCCCGGTGGGACCCCACAATCGTCATGGTGGCTCATAACAACAATGACATCCTTATGGTACCTTATAAAGATCTACCTGATGGAGATAAAGATGTCATCAGCAAAGCTATAGAAGAATTTCAGAACAAGTATTTGTTGTCCTACACCAAAACATGTGACAATACAATTGTTCAGAAATATCCACTACCAAGAGTTCTTCTGCATGGGCAGACAGATGTAGATGAAGCTGAAGATAGGTGTTTCTTCATGGAAGCTATAAACAAATATGTTCATGATGTCATATCGAACCATAACGAAATTTTCTTGAACACATTCCACAACACCATGAAGGAGGTCTTTCATGGGTTTCCAGTTGATCAGGTTGGGCCAGCTTATTACAACATTCCACATCCGTTGACTCAGGGAACCAATCAAGCCGGTACCAGCTATCAAAAAGCAGCACCAGCTAATAATGATGATGTCCAAGTAGTTTAGAGTTCATCTAAGCAAGCTTAAGGTGCTACTACGAATCAGATAAAGTATAATCCTAGATCATCAGTGCAGCATGTGCAACAGCTGGCAGGGCAAGGTCAAAACCAAATGATTAATTTTGGCACATCAGGCCACATACCATCATTGGCTCAAAAAATAGAACCATCAATTCAAAGGATCCGTAGAGATATAGATCCTAATGTCTATAACCAGAGACTTCAAGTAGCAAACCAGCAGAGGACCCAGCAGATAGAGATTCTATAGGGGTATCATTATGTCATAGATTATAACACCCTTCACATGATTCTGAATCCAGGGTATCAAGGCACATGGAATTTGAAGCCACGGATGGGTCAGCAAGTGCAGAGAAATCTAAATTCAAATGCTAATGAGTTGTTGCTAAGGGTGACCGAGATGATGAAGAATCAGTTCGGTCTAAAGCCAAAAGGGTTGACCTTCTCATACAAATGCCCATATCTAGAATGGTATAATTTGGTCGCTCTTCCAACAAATTACAGGCTCCCAGAGTTTGCTAAGTTCACTGGCCAAGATAGCACAATAGAACATATTAGTCGGTATCTTACAGAGTTGGGCGAAGCATCCATTGAAGAGGCCCATCGAGTTTGTTTCTTCTCCTTGTCCCTATCAGGGCCAGCCTTCACTTGATTTTCATCACTGCTAGTTAACTCCATTGCCAATTGGGCTGACTTAGAAAAGAAGTTTTATACATATTTTTACACAAGGACAGGAGAAAAGAAGATGATGGATTTAATAACTATAAGGCAAAGAACTAATGAATCGGGCACTGAGTTTCTTCAGAGGTTCTAGGAGACTAGAAACGTGTGCTTCTCATTAAACTTGGCTGATGATCAGCTAACTGCTCTGGCCATTCAAGGAATGTTGCTAACATAGAGAGAGAAGTTGCTGGGACAAGAGTTTGATAACTTGGGTCAATTGGCTCAATGAGTGGTAGCGCTCAATAGCCAATTCCAGAATATGCGTAGAGATACCCGATTCTAGAAAAGTACCACAGTGGCTGAAGCTTATTACCCATATTCAGTTGATGACAGCTATGAAGACGATGAAGAAGAAGAGGTTGCCACGGCTGAATGGAATTAGGGCAAAAAGAGAGTAATGGTGCCAAATCCTTGGGGAAGAGCAGTTGAGGAGAGCTATGACTTTGACGTCACAAAATCAGACAAGCTCTTTGATTTCTTGCTTGAGAAGGGACATATCAAGTTGCCCGATAATCATGTTATGTTGCCCCCTGATCAATTGAAAAATAAGAAGTTCTGCAAGTTTCACAATGCTACGTCTCATTCTACTAATGAATGAAGTGTTTTTTGGCAGCATATACAGAGGGCTATTCAGCAAGGGAGGCTCAAGTTCGATACACCTCAGAAGATGCAAGTTGACGATAATCCTTTCCCAGGAGATCAAAATATGGTCAATGCTAGACTATTAAAGGGAAAGACTAAAGTCCTAACATTAGTTAGATCTAAAGAAACTAAAACAGTTGATCCCAAGATGCAAATATCAGCTGACGAATACAGAGAAATTAAAAGACATTGCAACAAGCAAAAGAGCCTATATGAGCAGGGAGAAACGTCAAAAGATGGGGCGACAAAGCCGTGGGTTACATCTTGAATTCTATTGAATAAATGGCAGCAGTAAAAGGAAAAGGATTATCAGCGTTGGTTAGAAGAGCAAGAATATCAGCGTCAACAAGAAAAAGAGATGTATGAAAG
This sequence comes from Miscanthus floridulus, assembly GCF_019320115.1. NCBI lineage: Eukaryota > Viridiplantae > Streptophyta > Magnoliopsida > Poales > Poaceae > Miscanthus > Miscanthus floridulus. The sequence continues at coordinate 86,606,209 of NC_089580.1, read as the reverse complement.
AAGGCAAGCTGAATCATATTGGAATTGTCCTTTCTTCAGACATTGTTGGAACAAAGGTTTGAAATTGCCTACCAGAAATAACTGTCTAGAGTGCAGTGAACAATATTGGGAGTTTAGGCAATCTCAAGCCAACCGCCGGTCTATCCATGCTCAAGATGCGTACCATCATGATAACATGGATCGACACTTAAAAATGGAAGTGTTCATGATCGGCTTGGAAAATGAGTTGTTGATCAAAACTGGGCTGATTATGAAGAAGAAAGTAATGAAGAAGGATGTGTTTGGCAAGAAGACCAATGGTGTCCAAGAGGTTTGACAAGAAGCCAGAAGAGAAGGGTGCAATGCCTAAGGAATATAGAGTTGGAACAGGCTCAGACATCCGGTAAACCTCAAGTATGACGTGCTAAGCAAATAGCTAATAGAAGGCAACCATCGGCTAATATTCAAATGGCTTCTCTATTGCCATCAGTAGATCAAGAAGTTTACTCAGATTTTGATGAATCAGAGTATGAGGAGATAGTTGCCAAGTTGATAGTTATACAGCAGACAATATTTGATAAACCATCAAGCATCGGCACTTAAAGGCTTTATATGTAAAAGGTTTTGTTTATGGGAAGCCAATGAACAAGATGTTGGTGGAAGGATGTCCTTCTATCAATCTTATGCCTTACACCACTTTTGGTAAACTTGGCAAGGGACCAGGAGATCTGATTGAGACTGACATGATGCTTAAAGACTTTGGGGGTAATGTGTCTAAGACCCAGGGGGCAATGAATGTCGAACTGATGATAAGGAGTAAGACTCTGCTCACCACGTTCTTTGTCATTGATGGAAAAGTGTCATATAGTTTACTCCTTGGTCGTGATTAGATTCATGCAAACTATTGTGTGCCATCAACCATGCATCAGTGTTTGATTCAATGGCATGGAGATGATGTTGAGTTGGTTTGCGTTGATGAATCTGTGAGTATTGCAATAGCTGATCCAGTCTTTTGGGAACTAGGAGACTTTGAATGCTTTTCTAGCAAGTTATGGGAAGGAGGCTTCATTAAAATTAGCAATGAAGGCCAATAGCCGATCCAAGCAATTGGCTCTGAGAGTTTGTTTTAGTAAATAGTCATGGCTTCATGTTGGCCATTGGATTAAGGAAGAATAAGCATTGGTCCGAGAGATAGGCTTAGGCCGACATGTGTGAATGCTAAGTCAAATCATAAGTGCAATTCAGAGTTAATAGGTCTATTAAAGGAAGTGTTGTTTTGCTTAATATGATGCTTGGCCTGGATTGATCGATCGTTTAACTGTTGGTTTGAAAAGTTCTGGTGCAGCCTATCAATAGCGATCGATGAAAAATATTTGATGGGATATTATCCTAGCATTTGATCAACACTTGATAGCCGATTCGTTTAGTCATCGGCTCTAATAGCCGGTACCAGAAATGTATCACCTATAGTTCAAAAAATAAGCTTGAAGATGTGAAAGCCGATACGATATGTATCGCCTATAGAGCAAAAACAAAAACAAAAGACAATCATGACATATATAAGGGCATTGCACTAAGACACGTTCATGGAAGATCAAGAGACATTGTTCATTAATTCACCCTAAGTACAAATTAATCAAAGACCTTGTTCACCACATCCTGAGCAGATGTGATGTCCACAATGGCCTTAGCCACGACAACAAACTCTTCGAGCAGATCCTCATGCTCCTCGGGGCCGTCGCCCATTGGGAAACTAGTCTCCATGGCATGGAGCTTGTACCTGGTATGGACTTATGCCGTGGTCAGCACCACCGATGCGCTATGATGAACACTGTGGAGGGCGATCTCCTGAACGTGGGCTATAATGTCGTGGAGGCGAGCATTGATGAGGGAGCCCCTAGCGTTAATGGCATCCATGGCCACGTTCATCGCCAGTTGGAGGGACTCCAACTGCACTATTAGGGCCGACGATCACAGAAAATAGAAGAACTATCAAGATAAAGACAATGGAAATCAAAATAGAGGCGTTCCTAAAGTTCATCTTACCCGCCACCACGGCGTTAGACTCAGCCAACCATGCTCGAACGACACTGGTCTCCTCCTTGGCCAAATGAAGAGCAGCCTAAGAGACCCCGAGGCAGATCTCGAGCTAGCCATTTTCCCAAGTTGCCTCAGAATAGCTGTTCTGAGCCGCCCTCCACTCTCGGAGAAAACGTCGGGCGTCGTCACCATTGTAGGAGTTAGAAGAATTTGACAATGAGGCCGGCGTAGAAGATGCAGCGTCAGAGGAATCATCGTCCTTGGGAAGAGGACGAAGACTGTCATTCAAAATGAATCTATAGACAAATTAGAATAGTTCATCATCACAAACATAAGATATCAATCTCACCTCATGCGCCGTAGGAGCTAGTTCACCAACATATTCTCCTCTAGGACCTCCTCCGCCGCACGCTTGCCGTGGTTTTTCTCGCCGACCATGAAGTTGATCAGATCTACAAGAAGGGAGGAAGGCCGCTATAGAGTTTTGCGAGGGCAGAGAAGTGCAAAGGAATAGGAGCAGTTGCAGGTGTAGATGTGTTCGAGGCTGGAGCCCTCGGCTAATATTTGAAGCCACAGAGTGAAGAGGTGGCACCTCGGGATGTGCAAAAGGCAACCACAATTAATAGAAGGTGAAGCGCCACCTCACTAATGCCAAAGAGAATACGGCATTGGGCAACTAACAACAGAAGATCGAGGGGTTCTCTTAATAAAGGTCATGTTTTTAGACTTAATTGGATTAAGATCGGGAGTCTAGAATCGGCTCTTTAGCCAAAACATGGAGTACAGCAAGGCAATAGAAAGTATGATTGTCATTGATTCTATGCGAGACACATGTTGATACATGAATTACAAGTCTAGAACATCCTGGATTGCTTTCAACACTTCTAGCCGGATAGCATCAACTTATGCGATCTGTTACTTATCTTCTTCGGCTGATCTAGGAATGTTCTCGAGGCTACTCTAGATGGCTCTACCTTGGCTAGCAGTTCTTGTTTCTTTTGTTTGATGGCATTAGGTATTTGAGCTAGGATGAACTTATGACAATCAATGGCAGCCTTCACATTTTCTAGCTCCCTCTCGAGTTCTGCACACTTGACTTCTAGTTGAGGCAACTCTAGGTTGATGTTGAGGGAGGAGTTCTTCAAATGATCAATCAGCTATGTTAGCTCTTAGGCCTCATGCCTATTGGAGTTCCCCTTGGCCAATAAAGATTCATGGTCAGACAGATTCATCTGAGCCTTTTCACCTTCAGGGCCTAACCTTCAAAAATGGATAAAGGTGACAAAACTCTAGAGAAAACTAGGGATGGATTACCCTTAATAGCCAAGAAGACTTTCCACATTGAATCGGTGTCTTGGACCAAATCGGCTATATTCTTCTCAAACATTGATAATATGTCTCTTAGCTAATTTCTGGTCTCTTCTGATAGAGCTTCCTTAGAGGAGGTAGCTGATGAGCTGATTTCATCTTCATCAAGATACTCCTCAAGATTAAAAGAGTAGCTCAGGGCTAGAAGGTTGAGTGCCTATATATAAGAAAATCTTGGTTAGGAGGTTTGAATCAATTTATAGTAGAATAGATGGTGAAAAGGACTACAGTACCTTCTCTGTAGTAGCCTCTATCTAAAGAGAAGGAGGAGCCGATGATGCACCAGTAACATCTAGTTGAATCGGCTCTGAGCTTTCAGTGTTGGTATCTACAATATCAAGGAAAATTTTTAGTTCATGATTATTGTAGAAGGATTAAAGGGACATGTAACTTCATTACCATCAGTTGTATGCCGAACCGGAAAATCAATAGTCTAGGTGTCGACGGCAACAGAACCACCCTCAATGCCGATAGGATCATTATGTGGACTGATAGGCTCCTGCTCTCACACAGGTGTTTCTTCAAAAAGTATTTGGCACTATAAGAAGTCAGGTGAAGGACTAAGTAAATCAATAAGTTAAAGAAAATACTCCAACGAGCATCAAGGATAAAACTCACATTTTCTATTGTCATGGAAGCTTTGATTATTTCAACCGAAATTGGCTCCTCTTGAGGATCAGCTGATGAAGGTTTAGTTGGTGCTGAACCAAACGCCTGAGATAGCAGCTCCGCACCTAGAGCAGATTGGGATGCAATGCTCGATAACTATGAAGGAGCAGGATTAGAAGTTGAATATCAATTCAAGAAGAATATGAATTGTTTACCTGAGCAGCTGATGGTCTCGTCCTATGGAGTCTCTTTCCAGTAATGGCTTTCTGGCTCGTCCCTTGGACCACCTTGCATTTTGAAGATTGATAAGTCACAATCGTGGGGGCAGCATGAATTTTCATCAATTTCTTCAATGATGGTGTGGCCGATCCTATTCTTGAGACTGGGCATGGTGGCTGATAATCTATAGGGTGCACCTTCCTATCCAAGCCTAGAGGATTGAATTCAACATCCTAAAAAGATTGGCTAGAACAGTTAGCAAGAAGATTCATCGAATAGTTTCCTGAGAAAGAGATGATAAGTTACCTCTCTATCAGAAACAAATTCCCCATCTAGAGCTATGCACAAAGGGTGGACCAATCCATAGAAAAGATGGGAGTGCCATTCTTGCCACCAAGAGTCAAAGAGAATGGAAGAGTGGCTGACTCTGGTCTAGTTGTGCACGCAAAGGGAAGGGAGATCTGATCCTAATTGAAAGACTCTGGAGGCTTCCATCACCTCATTGATATCTTCTCTTGGCTTAAGTGTGTCTTTGAAGAACAATTGAGGGGGGAGTTGACCAAAACCAAACTAGCAGGCTATGAAGGATGGATTGTAGAACTCATAAGTTGGAAGGTTGCCTAGAAGGATGGAGCCTATGGACATTTTGCCACAACCATGATAGAATTCAGCTAGAAGAACATAGGGCTTGATGAAGGAGTTAGAGATTGCAACCACCGTCTCATCTGAATAGCCTGATTCAAATCAAAATTTGAATGGAAAGATTAGCTCATTGTTCTCATCTTCATCGTATGGTAGCCAAGTTGGGATGTCTGCATCAAACCCTCTATAAAACTTTTTGAAGAGATGGCTAATGTCGATATCAATTAATATGGCCAATGCAGACTCACCATAGCTCATGCACTAACGAGTTCTTCCTTCCTCACCTCTATATTCATCATCAAAGTTGGAAGAAGGGAAACTCAGGCTTCTAAGATCAGGCCTTACAATCTTATGCATGTATAGGTTGAGCCATAGTTGTATCAACCATAAAGGGCCACTGATGGTGTGCACTGGTTCGTTCTTCAGTAGCTAGGCAGTCACCTAGTACATTAGATGATAAGTAGCCCCTAGCAGATACTTTCCAAGAGGGATATCCTTGTCTACTGCCAGATGCTCTGCCATGAGCTTATGATTGTAAGTCAGACCACAAGATGACCCATAGAAGATGAATCTCTCCAACCACATATTTAGAAAGGCCACGTATTCCCTCTCACTGATAGTTGATACGTCTCCAATATGGTTCAGAATATAACTTGTCCATCCTGTGCAGTCTGATATTTTGGCTAATTTCTTGGAACTAGCACTCAAGTATTCATAAGGCTGCATTGATCCAGTTATTCTAAGGCCATCAACATGTAAACATCGGCCAGGGAAATGGTCATCGGGCCGTGACCAAAGACAAAAGCGTTCAGGGCATTAGACTAGAAGTAAGATGTGGAAATCAAGAGTGAATCATTCCTCTCCATCCTAGACAATGAGAGTGTCAAACATTGATCCAAATCATATACCTCCCAATCTTTGCCCTTTTTCTCGGATACCCTATGAAACCAATTTTTCACTGCTTGGGCATTTTAGGCTAGTTTCTGAAGGGTGTTTTGATATTCCAGGAGGACGAATCCACTATAGACTATTTGAAGGGGACTTGGTTGGTTTCTTGATGGATGAAATCAGATGGATCAGGGTCACCCATAGGCCCAAGAAAATAGACATTGGAAGCAACAACTAATGGAATCAAGATTTCGTTCCTCATTTCCTAGAAATCAGATGAAATAAATTTAAGGAAAAAAGAAATACAGGGTAGCGGCCGGTACTTGGAGAATGGGAAACTTGGAAGGCATACCTCAGGGACGTGGTCGTGGTCACCATTAAAGCCAAAGTAGATTTGAGTCTGACGAAGAACGCTTGAATAACGGCTTGATAGAACAGAGGATTTGCAAGGGTTTGAGGCCTTGGCGATGACGGCGTCAGATATTAAGATTAGCTCAAGGAAAAGGGGAAAAGCAAACAAGCCAAGTGAGTTCGAAGAGGTACTGTTGGGATATTATATAAAACTTGGGCCGAGAAGTCAGGAATCATGCGTATATATCATAATAGAACTGGTGCGGCGTGGTAAATGGATAAATAGGAATTTGGAATAAAATCACTTTTATCCCAAAATTGGGGGGCATGTGTTTACACCAAAATTTGGGAGAAGAACGCGGGAATTCGAAGGCTTCCAAGATCATGCAAATCAAGGAATAGATTGCATAAGGATCGATATTAGCTGATTTAGATACGACTCTGGAATCAGCTCTCTTTGAATGACGTCAGCAGATAACGATGATGAGCTATAGTTGGCGCCAGGAAACTACATATCAGACTCTACAAAAAAGGGAAAGATTAGGGTCCAAGTTATCTTAAGATAGAAATGTTTTCTTCTATACCAAAGATTGTAATGAGTCGTGCTCAAGTAGGATCATGTTTAGGCTCCAGGTATAAATATTAGACCCTGGCTATTGTAAAACACACAATCAATTAAATATAAGTTACTTACTTTTTCGGCTCCAGCCACCCCTTAGGAGTAGGAGTAGAGTAGATCTCGGTGAGTTCTTTAGCGAGCAGGGCTGCATCAGTCTGGCCGACCTCTGGCTTGTCTGTAAGTACCATCATGGCTTATACTTCCATTCATACGGCTGCATCAATCTAGTTGACCTCCACTGCGACTCTGGTATAAGCTAGTTATCGACTCTTGTCTAGTTCAAGTATGGCTGCATCGATTCGGTCGACGTCCACTGCTCAAACTAGATTATGGTCAAGTTATCGGCTCTATCTAAGGGTGGCATCCTTTGGATAGATTCATTAAGTTACCGATGTTGCTTATTGCTTTCATTGTTTATTTAATTACAGCAATATCACTTTGCTCGATTGGAATTGATCTAGATCGGCTTTATATCCTATTTAACCCTTTGTTTATTAATTTGAACTAATCTAATCTGCACCTCAAATGATGAGTTATGTTTTATCGACTATTTTATGTCAATCTTGATCATGCATAGTGTGCGGTTAACGCATGTCTGGTCTTTAATAGATCTATCGGCTAACGAAAACTATTCCATGACCCATTATCATGGCCTATGTGATTCTGCCTCACACCCCACTGCTAGCATCGTGGAGTGGAGATCATTATTTGGTAGACCTGTTCCTGATAAGGCATGACCTTAATTGTGCGCTATGCCTGAATTGGCTGTTTTAGCCGATATCAAGTGTTTTCACATATGCAGTTCACGCCATGAGACCATCGAAGTAAGGGTAGGTTGAAAGATATGTTAGCCCCATGATCTTATTATTGTATTATGGTCTGCATGATTCTGCCTCATGCCTCACTGATATTAGTAATAAGTTAGGGTCATCGAATTTATTGTTGTTTCTATGGCCTGCATGATTCTACCTCATGCCCCACTAGTCATAGCGATAAATGAGATCTAATATGTTCATTAGATTTATCTCTATGAAATGGTTAAATGATAATGAGCTGTTTCTTTTATATAAAAAGGGATTCGGTTACTTGCAGTCATTGGCTTAGCATAAACTGATTAGTGTTGACATCCTATTGCCATTGACTAATATTTGTCTAAATAACGATATCCATCCTGAATGATAACCAATTTTTCTTCCATAATTCCATAAGCTTTAACTGATTTATTCTTATGAGCATGTTGGAATCGGCTATTTAGTTGGTCCTCCTTCCACATCGGCTCTTAGAGTCGTATATTCGGAACTGTCTGGGCATAGACCAGTATGTTCCACCTTAAATTACTGATAAACTTTCTCTCCTTGTCAATTGTAGGGTCAAATTGCGCAGGACCAATCATCCCTGCATGGAAGCCAGGTGGATCTCTAGCTCCATTGAGCAGACCCTTTTGGCTTGCTTGTGTGCCTTGGCACGGGATGAATTTTCGTGCCGACACCATGAACGCGAAGACAGGAACGCTGATGGCCAACGATGTTGTAATGAAGAAGCAAAAAATGTGAACCAAGCTGCTAGAGGTGACCCACCGCCTCTCGCTCGTAATCTCCAACAAGAGTTCCTCATGGTGGACAACCAGCAATTGGAGTAGACGCCGAGCACCAATCTGGCTGTGGCCACCCATGAGTTGGCTAGACTCCCACCAATGCCGAAGGTACTCAAGATCCAAGCGCTGCTTAAATCAACTCAGGTCTAGGTTAACGACATCTAGAACCCAGCTCCATCCTCTTCGACAGTGTCCGTACATAGTCGTAACACCCGTGGTTCACGCCATAATGGGGGGAGTCATTACCAAAGCGGCTAGATTGTCTAAGGGGGGTGTAGGGGTAATGTTGCCATCAATCCTGAATCACAAGGACCACAAAATCAACATGGTTGACCATCTCATAACGCCAACCAGGAGGTTAATCAACCCCTGCGCGGTGACACCCATGACCGTATCAATGCCAATCTCGATGCCCGCAATCACATCTAGAACAGTCATGCCAAGTGGCATCAGGTAGAGCTCTAACACTGGTAGGAGTATGACAACCAGCATAGCGACCCCATCAGCCTTCGACAACTCTAATCTATCGAGCCGACGGGACCCCGCCCCTTCACAGCAAGGCTGCAAGCTGTACAGTGGTCCATAGGTTCCAAGATCTTCAGAGTCGATCCCTCTGATGGTAAGGCTAACCCTGAGCAGTGGAAGTAGCTCTACGAGATCACCGTACGTGACATCGAAGGAAACACCAATGTGATGGCAAACTATTTGCCTGTCATGCTCTCCCAATCAGCCAACAATTGGCTTATGGGCCTAAGAGAGGACTCCATCAAATCTTGGGATGATCTCAAGAAAGTCTTCGTTGAAAATTATATGGCAACGTACTAGCAGCCCTGCATGAAATATGATCTGGAAAAACTCCATTAGACCTCTAGGGAACCTCTGCAAAGCTACATTAGGCATTTCTCGAAAACAAGGAACACCATCCCCAACATTGGGGACAACGAGGCCATCTCCGCTTTCATAAGAGGACTCCATCACCATCAGGAGTTATGCTCCAAGTTTTACCGCAAGAGGCCCCAGACCATCGGCGAACTCCTCAAGGTTGTAAACTCATACGCAGACTCTAAAGAAGCTGATCGGCAGTTCAAGGATGACGTTGCTCGTGCTTCCCGCTTGGATCACCACCCACATCATGATGATAATCACTATGAAGAATGGCGTTATGAAGATTGCGATAGGCACAACGACGATCACGAACACCGTCATAATGATTGGCTAGAGGGATCGAGGGCTACACAACCATGTCACTGCCTACCGAAAAACTTCATCAACAATGTAGAGCAGCCATGCACAAAACACAATTTCAACGCTGCCTATGAAAAGCTCCGCGATGGTCTATGCCCAATTCACAAGAACAGCAAGCACACCATACGGCAATGCTATGGCATGGCCAAAGCTTTCTACGATGAGGAACAGAAATGGCAGACGTGCAGGGATGATGAGTCAGATGACATCAGGGGGGAGGAGCATCCTAAGGATGTATGACCCACTTTCCAAGATGCCAACAAGACTATCACCACAATCTTTAGAGGGTACGCCGCTTCTGAGAGCAAACGCCAGCAGAAGCTCATTGCTTGGTAGGTCATGTCGATCACCAAGTATGACACGGTCGCCAATCCCAAATATATAGACTAGTCAGAGCATCCTACACATTCAATAGGGCCGACTAGTGGGCAGATATCCCATACCTAGGGCATTTTCCACTTGTGCTAGATCCAATCATCAGCAGCGTGTGATTCAAGAAGATCCTCATTGACGGTGGGAGTGCCCTCAACATCCTCTTCACCGGAGCCCAAACTATGCTAGGACTCATGAAGGATGATCTCATTCCTATTGATTCTCCATTCTAGGGTATTGTACCTAGCAGAGCCTACCAACCCTTGGGGTAGATCACCTTGCCAGTCTAGTTTGGCACCGCCAACCACTTCCATACTGAGTACGTGAACTTCTTTGTGGTGGAATTTGACACCACCTACCACGCCATCCTTGGCCGACAAGCTATCGCCAAGTTCATGACCATGCCCCATTATGTCTATCTGGTGTTGAAGATTCCAACGAAGCAGGGCGTCCTCACCTTGTGCGCCAACGTCTCCACCGCCTACGACTGTGAAAGACAAGGACTCGCCATTGCCAAAGCAATGGACATCTCAGCTAGAATGGAGGCTTGCATCGCCGACTCCAAGAAGGTCCATACATCGCCGAGGCTGTGACCCGACCAGGGCCATATAAGGCTCTATGATCAAGATGATGTTCACATCCCTAATTCCTGGCACATCAAACACATTAGGCGGTTCTATCCTTGAGATGTTATACAAAAGATATGTACCTTTTTAAGTATATATGCATTTCAATAATGATTTTATCCGTATTGTTTTCTCCATTTATTTTCCATAATTTTTCTCCAAATGACTTTTCTTCGTGCTAAGCATCTTTAAGATGACGCATACTATCACCATTCAAATCAGACTGTGCCCTCGCCTTAGTCAGACACGCTCAAGGGCTTCACCTTCCCAAGCGAATTCACTCCATCAGGCCCTGATTATGCCCATTTGCCTATGACTCTACATAGTCGCTCGAGCCACCGAGCTACTCGAGTCACCGAGCCACTCGAGTCACCGAGCAGCTGAGCTACCAAGTGAGCTGCTAAGCAAGCCGCCAGAGTTGTAAGCAAGCTATGCCGCACCACGATGATGACCGCCATGAAGAATGGTGTTGTGACAATAGCAACCACCGTCATGACGATAGGCCAGAAAAGCTCGAGGGCTAGGCAATTTCATCACTGCTGACAAGTCACATTTTCATTTGCGTTATCCAAAAGCAGCCTTGTCCTCGACTTAGCACCTAAACATGCACGAGCAGTACCGCCCTACGTCATGAGCGGGCGGTAGTGGCTCCTCGGTGATGCCCATATTTCTAAGCATGCACAAGAATCTTGGGATTGAATGCCTCTCATGTCTTGTCGGTATAGTGCTAAGCACTCTCCATGTTATCCAAATCTCTCCATGTTCTCCAATTTTGCCATGATATAGTGCTAAGCACCCTCTATGTTCTCCAATTTTTCCATGTGCTCCAAATTTCTCCATGTTCTGCAAATCTCTCCATGTTCTCCAATTTCGCCATGGTATAGTGCTAAGCACTCTCCATGTTCTCCAATTTCACCATGGTATAGTGCTAAGCACTCTCTATGTTCTCCAATTTTGCCATGGTATAGTGCTAAGCACTCTCCATGTTCTCCAATTTTGCCATGGTATAGTGCTAAGCACTCTCCAAAATTCGCCATGGTCAATTGCTAAGTACTCTCTCCATTTTTAAGTGCTCAGCACTCTCCAAATTTTACTCCTATGTCTAGAGCTAAGCACGGGAATTTTGTCCTTTATAAAAATATGAATAAACTCCAAATAAACATAACTATAGTGCAGGATATAAAATTCACCGATACATTGCTCCTGATCAACTCTGATCTATTTTCTTCATCACCAAGTTCATATATTTTATTTTTAAATCATGTACTACCCATCCCACATATTTGTATTGCAGGATCATCGTCTGGGTGGTCACACCATCTAACCTTTGGATTTCTTCGCTGATCAGCTGGTCGGACCGCTAGGTTCATGACTTCATCGCTGACTAGTTGGTCGGACTGTTCAGCGTTCACTTCTACTTGGCACTCACTTCGCCAACCAATTGGTCAGATTGTCTATCGCTTCATCACCAGCTAAGCTAGGGACTTTGTCTGTTGATTCACCAGTTGGCTTACTACATTTTGCCGACACTGCATGTCATGTATGATATCAAGGTGTTCCATGCTGTCCAGATCAGGGTGCTGATCCTAGGTGGCATGTCAGGGGCTTTGATAAGTATATCTATCACAGCAATCCAGTGCTAAGCACTTTCCATTTTCTCCACGTTTTACTACTCGATATTATCAAGTTTTACTCCATATGCCTAGTGCTAAGTATGGGGACTTCATCCTTTACACTTAATTCTTTGATCCTGCTACAAGATCTTTCTCTATCTTATAGTAGGCTCGGGGACTAAGTGTGTACACTTCACCTAGTGGTGAATGTACTGTTTTTTCTTCTTACTAGTTTTTCAGCTAAGCTAGGGACTAGCTATGTGCTCTGCTAAGCTGGGAATTGGTTGTTTTGACTAAGTGATCGTTGAAATTCTTTGATCCTGACACCAGGTGTTGGGTTCATAAACCTAGGGTCCCTCACGGACCAACTTCCCAACAGAGGCTTGGCCCAGCAAGCAACGTTGCAAACAACGCGCAACTCATGGGCTAGCCCAAATACCTAAACAATAGGCTAGAAGGGCGATCCAATCACCGATCAGAAGGCCTAGCTGAGGAGGAACGATGCCCATTTTTTACTCTGGCCCACCTCTCCGACCGAAGCGCTCGCTTTAGTCTCTAGCCCACCTCCAGATGGCCTCTCCGACCAGAGGGCTTGGCCATAACACCACTTCCGACTCCAACCCATGTCTCCAACCAGGGATGCACTAGACCCCTACTCACTACTCTTCTCTGACTAGCGTGATCAGAGCCAATTGGAACCAACTGACTAGGGACGCCCGCTCAGTAAGGACGAGGAAACGGATGGATAAAGTAAGGTAGGGTACATGAGTCAAACCACAATACCAAGGACCATACCCTATGCACCTGCCAAGTAGCACCCTGTGACCCTCCTGGCATGATAGAACCCAAGTAGTGTTGTAGGCACCGACATTTTCCCCTATAGTATTGTGTGCGTCATTAACTCCCATATGATAAGGCTCGCCCCACATGCCTCTGGGCACCAACAGTGTTGTAGGCACCGGCATTTACCATACCAGGCGAACATGGTAAAACCCCTTGCACTCCATCAGGTATCAATAGTGTGGCAGGCGCCAATGTTTGCCACACCCGAAGAAGACAACACAACCTCCCACGTGCATCTGACATTCAACAGTGTTGTGGGCGCCTACCATCATCCTATACCCACTGGCATCGGCAACAAGGCTTAGTAGCATATGTACTCTCTCCCTCTCACTTGTAAAGCCATCCCCTTTATCTATAAAAGGGGATGCGCTCTCTCCCAACATTCAGATTCATTCAGATCGACCAAGTTCACTAGTACACAACAACAGAACCACCAGGTTCAAACCATGAGCACACACTCAAACACATGGCACATAGCGGAGCTCCTGTCGCTTTTGGTCCCTCTAACTAGAGTCCGACCAGACCTCTTGTACCCCCTATCTCTCTCCTTCTTGTTTGTAACCCCACTGCAAACTTCGAGCACCTGGGCTTAGGAAAGTCACCAACCGACATAAAATGGATGTAGGGCACGTTGCCTAAACTAATATAAGCCCTATGTCATTGAGTGCTAGGCCACCTCCGATCACAACGGATGGCAAAACTACAAATATTACGTGTTGGTCACTTTCTGCACCAACAATTGGCGTCGTCCATGGGGAAGACGTTGTACGTTCAACACTTTTTGGTCATTGGATGACCCACTTTTCCACCACCTTTGCCATGGTAGGCTCAAGCGATACTACTCGCTTTGGCTCACTAGAGTTTCTCGCACTCCCACCTATTGGGATGTGGGTTCCACCCATCTTCGAGCTGTCCTAGGCCTTCCTCTTCGAAAGCCTAGACTTCGTCGCCGACCGACTCAGCATACTACACCTCCGCAAGAGGCACTCGTTCCGGCGCCCATTAGAGGGGCACCCTCCATTGGCTCCGGGACGCACGACGACTTCAATGATGAGGCATCTGCGCTTCATTCCAAGCAAACTCTCACTCAAACCTTGTTGTGAGTAATATGCATACTGTTATTTACTCTCTATTTACTATCTCCCGCCGATTATCCAGAGGGACCATATTGACTGCACCACGAACATCGTATGATGTGTGCACTCGAGGGCTCCAAAGGACATGGGTGCCATCCCCCCCTCACAACCGAACTCATGGGAATGGCGAGCTATGCTCCTATCACTTTCCACAAACTCTCGGATGATGAGGGTAAGAGCGACGGCTCCAGCATCGGTGACATGGCACCAAGCCACCGTCCGTCCTAGGAGTGCACTATGGTGGACACTCTAGGGTAGCCACCAGTGGTTGTGGAGTCTGTGTAGACTCACGCCCCTCTGGACCCACGTGCAAGGGCCCTCATGTTTGCACAAGAGCACGCCGAGGAATTATGACAACGGCGGCAGAACCAGCTGCCTCCTGCGTGTAGCACGTTGCGCCCCATGCGCATGACCTAGCGGGCAGCGCCAAGGGTCGCACACACTAGGTCCAACATGACAGCATGAATGAGGAGAATGATCCCCATAGTTTGCTTGGTCTAGCCAGAACATCGTTGTTGCAGCAATGCTTCTGCGCGGCATTCCCAAGCCCATCGACCCTAGGAGCAGGAGGTCTACCGCAACCTCCGGGTGCTGGTAGAAGCCACCGTTGTTCAATAGGCAGAAAGCTCCGCATCATGACTCCGACACATGCCCTCTCTCTCCACCAGGGGAGTGGGGATGCACCAGATGGATCGCTCCATCCACTCGCCGCTATAGTCGCCAAGTGTGGCTCGGGAGGCAGCGGCCATGCCACTGTCTAACCTAGCGCCTGCTCTACACCAACCACCAGTATGCGAATGGCCCGATCCACACCAAGATGCTCATAGCAGCATCAGCAATTAGCACTAGGCCTAGCATGATGATGACGTCCATCGGGTAGTAATGAGGGCAGGCGACATGGGTCCTGGCCAAACCATCAACAAGAGTGGTGAAACGCGCCCTAGGCATGGTCGCTAGCCAAACGACCAGAGTCCCAGCCCTGAGGCCCTAGGACCATGGGCCTTTGACTACATATCTAGAGAGCGCCATTCCCATAGTGCTTCCGACCGCCCACCAACATCACCAAGTACACCGGGGAGACAAACCCCAGTATTTGGCTCAAAGATTTTTGGCTCGCCTGCTGGGCCAGAGGGGTGGATGGTGACTATTTCATCATTCAGTATCTCCCCATCTGTGTGGGGGAACATGTTTAGGCATGGCTTGAATTCCTCTCGCACAACAGCATTCGTGACTGGGTGGACCTCAAGAGGGTCTTCATCAGAAATTTCCATGGGGTGTATGTCCATCCTAGAAACTCCTGGGACCTCAAGAGCTGCCAGCAGGAGCCCAGTGAGTCCCTATGGGATTACATATGTAGGTTCTCCCAATGATGCAACTCCCTCCCTGATGTCATCGATGTAGACGTCATCAGTGCATTCCTCTTCAGGACTACCTACGAGTCCCTAATCCATAAGCTCAGCTGCCTCAAGCCTGGTACCACCCACGACCTGTTCGATGTCGCCACTAACCATGCCTCCAGTGAGGAGGTGGTCAGAGCAGTCTTCAATGGAGGCCAGGATAAAGGCAAGGCCAAGTGCATGGACCAAGACAAGGGCCCCTCCACACAGAGGGGCAAGAAGAACAAAAAGGATCGGCGCCGATCGAACAACACCACATTGGTCATCGTGGCTGATCGCATGAGCAAGCAGCCCCAATAGGGACTGCCTGACCACTTCAACAAGCTAATGGACAGCCCATGCACCAACCATGCCTTCCCCATCAAACACCTCTACAAGGACTGTGAGCTCCTCAAACATTTCCTACGATAGGCCGGAGGGCCAAAAGAAGGAGACACCAAAGAGGCGGCAGCCAAGAAAGGAGGCGCGGCGGGCAAGGACAGAGATGGCTTCCCTGACCCTAAGGAATGCATCATGATCTTCGGTGGATCTAACGCCATCTAGTCCAAGCGCTAGCACAAGGTTCGCTATAGGGAGGCATACGCCGCTGAGACGGCCATCCCCTCGTTCCTCAGCTGGTCAGAATCTCTGATCAGCTTCGATTAGAGGGACCATCCCTCCCACATCATGAGACTAGGACATTACCCGCTCATTGTCGACCCTATCGTCCGCAAGAAGCACCTCACTAAGGTGCTGATGGACAAAGGCAGTGGCCTCAACATCCTCTATGCTGACACCATCGACGCCATGCATATCCCTTGGTTGAAACTCTGACTGGTGGGCTCTCCCTTCCATGTGGTGATCCTAGGAGCACAGGCATACCTGCTCGGGCAAATCGACCTACTCGTCATGTTTGGCAATCGAGCCAACTTCTGCTCGGAGGTCCTCACCTTCGAAGTGGTGGACTTTCTAGGCTCCTACCATGCCATCTTTGGGTGGCCATGCTACGCCAAATTCATGGCAATCACTAACTACACCTACCTCAAGCTAAAGATGCTAGGACTGAACGGTGTCATCACCATGAGCAGTGCCTTTTCGCACGCCTTCATGTGTGACCACGAGCATTTCGAGCTCGCCACCGTGGTCATCAACTCATCCAAGCTTCTGTGGCTTGGGGAGTCATCGACCCTAGCAGTCCTAGACTACGACAAACCAAATTCCTCGATAGCCTTATGCCCGCTTGTGGAAACCAAGGCGGTGGAAATCGACCCCATCGACCCAACCAAAATGGTGTGGATTGGGACCCAGCTCCTGGCCAAATAGGAATGTGAGCTTGTCGATTTCTTGCACGCCAATCACGATGTCTTCGCATGGAAGCCATTCGACATGCTAGGCATACCACAAGATGTCACCGAGCATGTGCTGCGCCTTATCCTAGGCTCAAAGCCTACTAAGCAATGCCTATGCTGTTTTGATGATGAAAGGCGCAGGGCCATAGGCAAAGAAATCACCAAACTCCTGGCAGCTGGATTTATAAGAGAGGTACTCCACTTCGACTGGCTTGCCAATCCCATTCTTATTAAAAAGAAGATTGGGAAATGGAGAATGTGCATTGATTACACTGGCCTCAACAAAGCATGTTCAAAGGATCACTTTCCTTTGCCACACATAGACCAGATAGTTGACTCCACCTCAGGTTGCGAGATCCACTCCTTTCTAGATGCCTACTCGGGCTATCACCAGATCACGATGAAAGAGTCTAATCAGCTTGCAGCCTCGTTCTTCACCCTGTATGGTTCATACTACTATGTCACCATGCCTTTTGACCTAAAAAACACTAGCGCCACCTACCAAAGGTGCATGCAGCAATGCTTTGCCGACCAAATCGACCCACTCGATCAGCCTGATCAAGCTGAGCAGCCAAGACCAACGATCGTCGTCTATGTTGATGACATAGTGGTCAAAATGGCTCAAGCTTCCGACCTGATTACAAACTTGGCCACAACATTCGTGAACCTCCAAAGGTTCAACATCAGATTGAATCCTGACAAATGTGTTTTTGGGGTTCCAAAGGGGAAGCTGCTAGGATACATTATGTCCAAGCGCGGCATTGAGGCCAACCCCAAAAAAATCACGGCCATTTCCAACATGGACCCCATATGCAACATCAAGGGCGTGCAAAGGTGCACCGGCTGTCTGGCCACTCTGAGTCGGTTCATCTCTCGACTTGGCGAATGAGGGATGCCACTCTACAAGCTCCTCAAAAAGATGGATGCCTTTGTTTGGACTAAGGAAGCTCAGTAGGCTCTAGAGAGCCTCAAAGCGTCCCTAACATCGGCCCCAATCCTAATCGCTCCTGAATGAGGAGAACCCCTCCTCTACATCGTGGCCAGCAACCATGTGGTAAGCACCGCCCTAGTCGTCAAAAGGGAGGAACTGGGACACCACCTTAAGGTCCAGTGGCCCATATACTTCGTTAGGGAGGTACTCACCGACCCCAAGGTCAGGTACCCCTAGGTGCAGAAGCTCCTATATGCCATGCTGATGGTGACTCAAAAGCTCCTGCACTACTTCACCGACCATGAAGTCATGGTCATCACTTCATACCCGCTCAGAGACATCATTCACAACCATAATGCTATAGGACGGATCTCCAAGTGGGCACTCAAACTCATGGGCCATGACATCAGGTATATCCCTCGTACCACCATTAAGTCTCAAGCTCTCATAGATTTTGTTCTGATTGGATGGAGGTCTAGCTACTGACCTCAGATGTCACCCATGAGTACTATACAATGTACTTCAACGGGTCCATCATGGCGCCTAGATTGGGGGCTGGAGTGGTTCTGATCTCCCTAGATAGGAGTAGCGCCATCCGCCTCCACTTTTTAGCCTCAAACAATGCTATGGTGTATGAGGCCCTCATCAATGGACTACGCATCACCATCGAACTTTGTGCTACATGACTCTACGTTCGTGGCGACTCGAAGCTGGTCGTCGATCAGGTCATGAAGGAGTCCTCCTGCAAAAGCCCCCTCATGGCAACATACTGCCAAGAGGTGCGCAAGCTCGAGGACAAATTCTGTAACACCCTAGGTGTTTGGCTTCCACATTTGCACTGGCATTTCATAAATATGAGCATCATTCATCCATTCATGAGCTTGGATTGTTGAAATATGCTTTTGAAACATTGCAACATATTGTTCTATTCCATGTGTGTTTGTTTTATATAATGAATAGTGTGCAACACTTAAGTGCAACATGTGCAACTCACTCTTGACACATGTCACATACTTTAGTAACATGGTTAGTTAGTACTATGCAACAAACTCATGAAACATATGAAACATGGCTTTGAAACAAAAGTAATATTTCACTTATTTTTTCTTGTTTCAATACATGTGATGCATGATTTTTGTGTGATCAATGTGTGGGTGGCAAATTATCCTCTTAAACAACTTAGCTACACTTAGAATGTCATTAGGAACAATGTTCATGTTGACCATATTGCCTAATTATGCTTTTCAAGTAATGGTTTGACTAGTGTTGACCCCTAGAGCTTTTTTGTTTGACTATTTAAAAAGTATAGCTTAGAGTGTTTACATGTCTGAGCAACCTAAAGCAAAGTTGTAGAAAATTATATAAGGAACAAAAGTTATTTTATGACCATCTCATGAAAATGTGCAGAACATGCTCAAAAAGGGCCCACAAGTCAGTTTTGGGGTCTAGTTGGAGACTTAGAATTTTTCTAAGTCTGGAATTGCTTTTCAGTTTCTTGTGTCGATGTTTGGAGCCTTGTATCTCACTAACCAAGCTGAACCAGCTCGAGCTCCAATTGTAAAAGTTGTAGTCCTCATTTAAATCTCCAACTTTGTCAACTATGACATGAGCTAGATCATCACAGCTTAGAAGATATGGAGCGATGAACTTGCTCCATCAGTCGATACCGTTGTGCACTGAATCAAAAATTTAGTCTAGCACAGTGGCCAAGCTCGCCAAGTGGCGGCCATACGCCCGCGTTGCCCCGCCGGTCAGGGTGTTGCTACCACGAAGACGCCACATGCCTGTTGGCTCGCTTACTCACTTCATCCGCGCCTCCTCGCCTCGCCAGTTCACCAGAAGCCGAGTGCCGCACCTCTGCCATTGCTGCCAAGCGCATCGCCGTCACCTAGCTCCCTCGCCACCGCAAAATTGCAGCCTCCAGCTAGCCCCGAGCTCCGCTGTCTTCCTCCCTATCTGCTCGATGAGTTATCTAGACCAAACGAGCTACGGTGAGGGCAGATTTTGCCATTTGTTTTCCCTCACCGGAGTTCACTGCCTCCTTGACCGTCGTCATGGTGAGCTCACTGTCGCTCTATGCCTTCACCCATTCCCTTTCCTTCTTCATGATAGTACTAGCTTAGGGTGTCCTTTAGCTTAGGTGCTGACCTCACGATGAGCCGTGACCTCACCGACATCGAAAACGACGGACAGCGCCCGCCATGCCACCAAGGCCAGCGACGAGTGGTCTCTGGTGCACCTTAGCCCCAACCACCTACACATATAGGTTAGGGAGAGAGAGAGGAACGCCGTGGTAGGGTCGGTTTCACCGGAGAAGCCGCCATCGGTGAGCTCCATCGATCCCATACCGGTCCGTGTCAGTTCCTCTGTTTTTGGGTCTATGACGCGTGGACCCTGCTGACCGGTGGACCTCGGTTGTCAATGACTTAGAGTAGGAGGATAGTTCAAATATTTTAGATTTGAATGCTATTTTGTCAAATTTATATCTCTAGTTTTGTAGATCCAAATTGGGTGGTTCCAATTTTGTTATGATCTTGGTGAAGTGTAGTATTCAGGAAAAATATAATATTAGCAGTTGTAGTAGAGTTTCTGGAAGAATTAAATTGAAACTTGAAATGTATTTTTAAATGGATTCAAACTTGTTTAATTAATATCTGGAGTTCCTATGCTCCACAAATTATGAAATTTGGATGGTGAGCTCTTCTTGATGAGTAGAAGTTGTGGTAAAAATTTTAGGGTTAGTACATGAATAGTTTTTGAGTTATAGATTTTCCTTTTATCATTAGATGATCCTTGTGTGAATTTTAATAATTAATCTATGAATCCAAAGACCATGAAATTTATTGGAGGTTGTCCTAGTACCTTAAGGATACTAAGAAAAATATAAAATCTGTTGCTTGACAGTTTTCACTAGGGTTTCCTATTTATGTTATTTTAAGCCTTTATGCCTTGTCATTTTTGTGTAGGAAATTATACTTGTTCAAATGATGTGAAATTTTTACAGTAACCTACTTGGAGCGTTTAATACCTACTGTAATTTTTGTAGATTAAATGGTATAGTTTTCATATATGTTTATTATTCCTCTTAAATAATTAGATAAATTAAGAAAGGCATTAAAAGAAATGAATTGGTGATGAACACCTTACTTTCTGGTGTTCTTTTGATATGTGTGATGAGATAGTAAAGTTGGTTTTGTCCATTTATATGTTTGCCACATAAGTTAATAATTATTTTCTTGCATTATGTCTTTCTGTATAGCTCTAGGAACTTTGCAAAGTTCACTATGATAATTTGGTTTTCTGGGAAAGTAGTAAATACAAAAGTTGTAGATAACTTATGTATCTAGCTCCTGTTAAAATTTGGTGGCATTTGACCTAGTAGTTTAGGAGTTATTGTCATTCAAAGTTGGATCACAGTTTTGCTTGCTCTCTGTCTTGTTTGGACCTGATTATGTGGTTCTGTAAATTCGGCCTGTTAAAGGTTGGAATCATGCCTTAATCTCTAAAAATGAATTGTAGGAAATTTTATAATCTTTCCAAATTGTCTTTTTGCTTGTCATTTTGATTTGTAGATCTCCGGTTATGATCAGTTTATGGTACTGCTGTATAGTTCCTGTTTTGCTGCAATACGAATGTTGGTGTGTATGCTTTGTTGCAATGTTCTTGTTGATTGTTTAGGTGCTAGCCTAACTTGAGAACATGCTTAGGTATAGGTACTAGGTCCTTAACTAAAGATGAGCAATTGTATATTAGGTTGTATAAACTTGGTAAGTTAAAGTGATTTGAATAGAGCTTAAGTTAGAATATGCGGACTGCAGTAAGCATGTGCATTCCCCAAGCATCCCTAACTTTGTTCATGTGCATCCATGATATTTATCTTGCGCATACATGCAATAGGTGTGCCGGAGGAAGTGATGCTTCTGGAGTTCAAGGGAGCGAGCCAGGAGGAGGAGCCCGAGGTTTAGGCAATTGACGAAGCAGCCGCCGAGGAGTTGCCCGAGTGCCCTGACCACCGCCCATCCTCTTTCCTGAAAGGCAAGCCCCGGAGCATATTAAGTCTCCTATGTTTTTACAAATATCTTGAGTTTCTTTTATCGTTGCTAATGCATTAAGTATAGGAATTGGTTGGAACCAATTGTTGCATAATATATCTATCCTTGTCCAGATATCGCACTTGAACCTATTTAAGTTTAGGAATGGGTTAAATGCTTAGCCATGCTTAGTGCGGTAGAAGTCGGGTGATTTCCTATCACCTGTGAGCTTTAGGATGAGGTGGATCACGGTTGGCTATATTTGCTATCGTAGAAAAAAACCATGTTAACAATGAATTAAGATCGGGCGGAGTCTTGTGTAGGTTTGGACATAGTGACTCCATCTGTGTCGTTTAAGGACCGATACATTGTATGTCCTCATGTCATGTTGAACAAAGCTTAACACTTAGCTGGCCGGATAAGTCGTTCCGACCGTGAAGCCTAGTAGCTCGATTCAGGCTGGGTTCACGAACAATTGGTCGCAATCTAGATGGCAGTAAGGATGTGAGAACCATTGGCGTAAGCCCAAGGGCGGGTTAAGTCACCGAGCACTCATGGCAGAGTGGTTCTCTAGTTTTGTAGCACTGATTGTACCCGTGACTCCTAAATTGTACCAAAGGTGACTTGTTGCGACCCTGACGGGGGAAGCAGGGTTTGTGTTAGGAATACCCCACCAGCTAGATAGGAATCGATTCGAATCGCCGTCTCTCCTAGAGAGTGAGAACTTGACTAAGTAGCGGCAACATAGATTCACTTAATTTAACGATATGGTTAAATGGAGAATGATGATAATGTTGCCATAGTTTATACCTGCTATGGTTAATAATGTTTGCATCTTAATCAATTGATTGCTTAGTACATGTGCTAATATAGATGATAGGTTAATGGCTAAAAGTCACTGCTAGCTCAGGTTAAGAGTTGATCATTATTACTTATGCTTTTCCGCAAAAAGAAAGTGTTAGCCAGTTCCACTAAATTAAGCTATGCATGATCCTTGGTGTCAATTATTTTGGTTTCCGACGGGTAAGTCTAGCTAAGTACATTCTCGTACTTAGGGTTTATTCCCTCTTGTTGCAGATGACCTTCTTTATCAGGGCTTCTGTAAGTACTGTCTCCACCCGACGGGTGACGAAGACTAGATCATAGGCATGATCTTTGTTTGTCTTATCCAAATGCTTTTGTGGGATGTGATTGGCAAGCTGGTACTTGTATTTGAACCTCTGTGTGTGAGTTAAACTATTTGCTTCCGCTAGTTTACAAGACTTGGTTTGTAATAACTATGACTCTAATGTGTTGTAATCTATCTGCAAACTATTTGTGAAATGTTGTAACATGTGATGTGTTATGTTGAATTACTATGATCTTGGTTGTATGCAAGTTGGTTTGAAATCCTTCGTGGTTTCAGTTGACTACCAGGTTTATATGGGCTCAAGTGCAAGAATTTGATCGTTTCGATGATCGTTTTTGTACTTGTGCTCTTATAAATTGGACGGCTCTGCTATAGCTGGCATCAGAGCTAGATTCAACACTAAACATGTCATATGGGTATTAAAAACAAAAGCTTTTGTTGCAAAAATGGTTTTCCATCTTATAGTTATATATAAGTGTTTCAAAATCTGAAATTTTGTAGTGTGCTGGTGATCACATCCCTTGTAGCCCACATAAGGACTTTTAGGTGGCTTATATAATTACTAACTTGGGGGAAAGTGATTGTTTCTATTTCATCGTCCATGCGGCATGCTATTGCATGGGTGCCATTCGCTTGAATGGTAATGTATGGATCAATTGCCTCTACGCCAATGTAAGTGTGAGTTGTGAGAGCATGACAGTCCAACTGTCGGTCTAGGGGAGAGTTAGTTGTGGTTACTAGAATATTTACATGTTTCATACATGTACATAAGAAGGTACTTAATTGTGGGTATATCTGTTGGGTAGTTTTGGATACCAAAGTATATATATCCAAGGATGTATATATGGAGAGTATCTTAGTTTACTACTGTCATTGTTAGCATTATATCTTGTTGGGTTGGGCTACAATGAAATTTTTTGCAGGTACGCTAACAACGCACTGTAGATCGACTAGTTACCGCTATTCAAGAGAACGGGTGTATGCCACCGTATATTCCACTAGAACTTAACTTTTCTTAGGTTTGTGAGGACGTACGGAGCATGCATGCATCATATTCACTCATGTCATTCATATTGCAGTACTCCCTCCCTTATAACTTACTTATGCCTACCTTGAAAAATAATCCTCTCATGAGAGTTGCATCCCTTTTGATATAGATGGCCGCGCTCGTGTTTCCTCCTCATAGCAGCACCTTTTTGGACCAGTTTGGTATGCCTACCTTGCTCTGGAGGGTGCTAAGCTTAGTTGGGTACCCGGAGGTGCCCCGTTACATGTGGGTGTCGATAGTGCCATTTGGAGATGTGCCATGGTACAATGTGACCTTGGTGGTGCCATAGAACCCCATGAGACCGCTGTGGCATGGGTGGAGCATCGAGTCTGATGGGCAAAGCCCATGGGAAGCCACGCAAGTTGTTGCCCTTGAGGTGCTTATGGACATAGCATAGAGTTTCGGAGATGAATTAGTGGGTGGACTAGCTACATCCATTCCCTGAGTGGCTCCTACAGATGCTGAGTGGACTCAAGAAGCTGGCCAGGCCTTGGTTTGAGGCCGTGGTGAACATGTTCAGAGCGATAATGTGGGAATGAGTGTTATGATGGCCATCTTAAAGCTTTGTCAAGTCAGGCAGGACACCCTCTCTAGAGTATTAGAAGCTAGCAAGGCAATGGCAGCCTAGCACAAGTTTAGGTTGTGTGCCCGCAAGTATCACCGTAGGGGCGGAGGCATGTGGGCAAGCTCAGCTAGAGGTAGATGAGATTTGGGGCATTGCAAATTATCGTCTGCAACAGTGGGGGCAAGTAGCACGCGAGAGAGATGAGCTCTATAACTAGCTTATGAACCTCACCATAGAGAGAGATAAGGCAGTATAGGAGTTGGACCATGTGACCCGTCATAGAGACGCAGCTCTAGAATTAGCAGAAGAAAGGCATCAGGGAAGGATTATGGCTAACCACAATGCTTTTCAAAGGGAGAATGAGCTCCAAGAGCAGCTAGAGGAGCTTCAGGTTGAATACCATCACCTAAACAACCGCCTGTTTCCTATTCCTCACCCTCCACTAGTTTACCCAAATCTTGGACCTCAAGTGATTGAGGCCAATGAAGAAGAAGAGGACATGCAGATAGATGTCAATGCCACGAAACCTGCAAATGAAGAGGAAGAAGATGACCCTGAAGAAGTTTAGGGCATCTCCGATGTGGACAGTGACCACTTCGATGAGTAGTTAGCTAGCAAGTCTCACTAGTTTAAGCTTTTGCCGCCATTATGTAATGGACTCAGTACTATGGTGAATGTTGGATGTACCTTTTAATTTGAACGTGGCATGTAATGTACCTTAATCCGCTCCCTTCGGGATGCTTATCCTAGTTGGTGGAATTTTAAAACTTGTCATGTTGGAATGCACTGTGAATGGCACTAGTAATCTATTAATGATGTGAAGATTGGAGAATGAATTATTGCCTCTGTTTGATTACATGAATTTTACATTCCCTCCAGTAAATTCAGTTTGGCATAATTACATTGTTCCTCTCCAATGCGCTAACATCACCAATAATTGTTGGTTGCACATTGTTGCAGATGCCTCATACTCATGCCACTGGTGCGGCTGGTGATGATGATGATCTTCCACTGCCACCACCGCCCACACCAGTAGAATTGATGGCAATACTGGTTGAAGGACAGCGAACTATGGCAAATGCTCTCCGCATGATTGATAATCGTGATGGCCGTGGTCCACGCCAAGGACCTAAACCAAATTAGTATAGCGACTTCAAAGATTTCCTTGACACTAAACCACCGATCTTCAAGGAGGCTGAAGAGCCCCTCCAAGCTGATGAGTGGTTGAACACCCTCGAGTAGAAATTCCATCCGCTTCGCTTGACTGAGGTGCTAAAGACTGAGTATGCATCTCACCAACTACATGGGATAGCTGGTATTTGGTGGAGTCATTATCAGTCCACTATGCCTGCTGACGCCCAAATCACTTGGGATCAGTTCAAGTCTACTTTAAGGGGAAATTATATTCCTCCTGGTCTAATGGCAATCAAGCACACTGAATTTATGAAGCTAACATAGGGGAACAAGAGCTTGAATGAATACCTACAGGATTTCAATAACCTTGCAAGGTATGCTACTGAGTTTGTTGATACTGATGCCAAGAAGATCGCTAGTTTCAAGCAGGGACTTAGCCCCAAATTGATGAAGACTATGGGAAATTGTAAGTGTGCTACCTTTAATGAGTTTGTTAGTGATGCTTTAACTCAAGAAAACAATAATGCTATTTATGCCGCTTCAAAGAATCGCAAGAGAGCCTACAAGGCGGGTGCCTCATAGTCCAAAGCTCTAGTCACATCTAAGGCTCCATTCCATCATCCAGCATCAGCTATTAAGTTCCGCCCACTGCTGAAGAAGAATCCAAGCAAGACTAGATTTTGCAAGGCTTTTACAGTTGCTCTTCCAAAGGGCACTACTAGTCAAGGCAGCTCCAATGTTCCTCCAAGCAACATGCCATGCTAAAACTGCAACAAGCCGGGTCACTAGGCAAGGAAGTGTCCTTATCCCAAGAAGAATAACAACCAAGGTGGCCACCAGGGCCAGGTGAACTACACTAATATTGTTGATATTCCTTTAGGAGAGGTAGTCACTGCTGGTAAGTTTCTGGTTGATCAACACCCTGTAGTTGTACTATTTGATTCGAGTGCTTCACATTCTTTTATGAGCCCTACATTTGCATCCAAGTTTAAACAGAAAACATACACTATAGAAGGTGAGGGTTATTGTATTAGGGATGCCAGTGGTACTATCCCCACAAAGCTAGTTGTTGGGGGTGTGCAACTTGAGGTAGAGGGACAAAGTTATCAGGTGGGTCTGGTAGTTTTACCGAGGCTAGGTATTGATGTGATATTGGGAATGAATTGGATGAGCAGTCATGGGGTGCTTATTGATACATCGACTAGAGTAGTCATGCTCAGAGATCCTAGTAATCAGGAAGGTTTTCTAGTGCAACTACCTAGGGACATCAATCTCTCTTATGCGGCAAATGTGGTGCAAGTAAAGGCTATTGCAGATATCCCAGTAGTGTGTGATTTTCCAGATATTTTTCCTAATGATTTGCCCGGATTGCCCCTAGATCGAGATGTGGAGTTCAAGATAGAGTTGCTACCTGGTACAGCGCCCATATCTAGAAGACCTTATAGAATACCTCACAACGAACTAGCCAAACTTAAGACCCAGTGGAATGAACTTCTAAAGAAAGGCCTTATCCATCCTAGTTTGTCTCTGTGGGGGTGTCCGGCTATCTTTGTGAAGAAGAAGGATCAATCTCTACGCATGTGTGTAGATTATAGGCCTTTGAATGAAGTCACAATCAAGAATAAGTACCCTATCGATGAAATATGGTCGGCAGTCTACCTAAGGGTATGCCCAAGGTAATAGATTATCGACAGATAGATGCGCAAGCTACAAACAAGATGGTGACGCAAGACAAACACGAGGTTTTATCTAGGTTCGGCCATGCGTCGTCTTCTAGTGGGCTAGACCCCCTGGTCTAGGCCGGCCTAAGCTTAGCCGTAAGGGTATAGGGGTTTAATACCCCTATAGCTAGTCCCCGAGCACCATGTATTATGCTGCGACACACCGTTCGATCTCCTTCGACTAATGCGATCCATCTTCATGTCATCTCCAACTAGTTGAAACATTGACCAAGCGAATGTGCTAGTATTCCGGTCAGAACAGAAAGCAGTAGACCATGATTATAGCTGAAGATTCCGGTTGTTCGGAGAATGCATGGTGCTCTAAAGAAAAAAGAAAAATATTTCTTTCCTGATGAAGTGTGCCCACTTGTATTTCTGAAAAGAAATGTAAGTGACCCTTGTACAATAGTAGTTATGGCCAACAGTCAGAGCGTAGGGGTTGATAAAATAAGCACATTCACCACAAGGTGAAGTGTGCCCACTTAGTCCTCGAGCCTGGTAGTAGGTGACGTAGGCACATGGTGCTAGGGTCTAAAAAGAATTCCCACTAAAGTTGAGAATCCAATTGTCGTACAAGCAATACAAGATGCACCGACAGGTGCATCGTACCGATATAGTCCCCGAGCTTGCTGGAAGATGAGGTATCAGCCTTGTAGCAACATCTAAATAACTGCATCTCAACTGTATGTGAGTACAAATCACATATAGCTAAGGAGAGCGGTCTCTAAGAAATGTTAGGAGGGTGGTCGGGGCAGTCCCTGAGCATGAGAGTGGTCGAAACAGTCCTCGAGCACGATGGTGGTCTGGACAGTCCCTGAGCACGATGGTGGTCTGGACAGTCCCCGAGCACGATGGTGGTCTGGACAGTCCCTGAGCTCGATGGTGGTCTGGACAGTCCCCGAGCACGATGATAGTCACGACAGTCCCCGAGCACAAGAAGTGTGGTGAAATACCATATGCCACTTGTACTATTATTTTTGTATTTATTTATTTACTTGCTCTGTCAAGTTCAATCTGACATGTCTGGTCAAAGAAGTAGACGAGTATAGCACGTCATACTGCCTTTTGTCTTTTCAAGCAAACAGTTGCGTGGCACCTGTAAGTAGGTGTGTCAGCGTGGGCCCTCCCACACTGGCAACGAAGAGGCGCATATATTGGCATAGATCTCGAGGCTATGAAAAGAACCGTCTGCGGCACGTGCGCACGTCTCCCAAGAATCTTGGGAGACAAAACGGCATAACTCTTGGGTTAAATACAGTATAAGATAGGTAAGTTACTTTTTACTGAACCCCATTGCCATTCGTAGCCGCAACCATGTTCTTCCTCTCGCCAACCCTAATACCTCCAAAATTACCACCAATCAATCCTCCACCATTTCCTTGTTCATCAGCAAGGCCAGAGTCATGGCGAAAAGCGATGCGTAGAAGAAAGCAGGAGTCATGGTGAAGGAGTGGTGGAAATTGAGAAGCAACGAGTAGACCATTGAAGACCTCATCACCATGGGGTACTCCACAACAAGGAGCTCAAAGGATGGCATGGGCCAGAGGGTGAGGGGTACCCCGATCCATAACCAGGTGAGATCGTGGTGTTTGAAGACTTCTTTAAGCATGGATTTGGGGTTCTGGTACATCCTTTTCTTCAGGGGCTCTATCTTTACTATGAGATTGGGATTTGCAATCTGCATCCCAACTCGATCCTCCTTGTCGCCACTTTCATACATCTTTGTGAAGCATATGGTGGCTTCCAGCCCCATTTCAATTTTTTCCGCCATCTCTTCTATCTATGAAAGAAAGGAAGCGGTGGTTCAAAGATAGCCGGGGGTGTGTACCTCAACCTTCATGATGGCATGAAAGCCTAGTACCTGCACTGCTCATGGAACACATCGCTAGACGACTGGTACAAGAAATGGTTCTACATGCGCGAAGAGCCGAACACGATTACATTGTGCGACGTGGGGTACATTTCGAAGAAGAGGACAAGCTGGTCAAAGAAGCCTGAGCACCTAGAACAGATTCCAGAAATATTTGGAATGATCTCGTGGAAAAAACTAGATGGTTCGAGCGTGGTCGGGAACTTCATCAGCCGACAGATCCAGCCCTGCTAGAGGAGAGTACATCTTGGCTATGAATATCAAGGTAGCGCAGACCCAACAAGGACGAGGCAGGAGGCGCTTGACAAAATCAAAGTCAAAGCCAGAATTGGAGAGCTATTTAACTTAGCTGATCCAAATTATGCCAGATTGAATGACATCAAGCACGCTTTCAAGCTTGCCCGACCTCCCCCAAAGGTAACACGTCTTGCCCTATTCCCGTAGTTTTATATTGTGGTAGGATAAGTGGAAACTTACTATGTTCACCCATTTTTGTTACCTAGGTTAATGATTGGGATAGAGTGATAGTGTTTTCGTTGCCACCCCCTGGAGTGGAGTGGCCACAAGGAGCTGGTCCCACCGCCCAGACCAGCATCGAGATCGAAGACGAGGACATCGACTAGGTGGTGGTTGGAGCTAGAGAGGAGGCAACGGCCCTAGCCGCTGGTAAGTGGCCGGCTGCCCCCAAATAGCCAAAGAAGAGATCAGCAACCACCCTACTCACTAGAGGGGCGCTAAGTATCAATGAGCCCAAGGAGGGCCTGAAGGAAAAACCTGCCAGCAAGCGTTGACAGGCAATTTTTTCCTGGTCGGACGATGACGTAGAGGAGGGAGAGGATGCAGATACCTTTTGACTTGTCCCTCGAAAGAGGAGGAAACAACTGGAGTCGATGGAGCAGGGTGTCTCCTCCGCGCCTATGGGACCCACATTACCGACGGTGGTGAAGGATGCAGCCGGGTTGACCTTGGGAGTACCTGGGCAAGGAAAGCGACCGGCGATGGGAGCGACAACCCGACCGAGCACACCACCGACCATTGCAGCATGAAGGACAAGTGGCGGAGGTGTTGGGCACCAAGGCCCAGCGATAGTGCTGGATGTAGAGGGAGACTAGGAGTCACCCGCACAGCACGTGGAGTAAGTGTGGCCGAAGAGACGTGCATTCGCCACATCATTCTATGCTTCTAACATGTAAGTATTTGTAACCTTATTATAAGTTAGCAATTTGCATTGAATATGGTTGCCTTCTGAACTTTTCTCGAATGTACTAGTTCAACGTCCACAAAAAGTTCGGACCAGCTAGCCGAAAGTTTTGTGGCTCCACCAATAAGTTCAGAGCAGACTGCCCCATAGCCAGCCACCGAGGAAGCCATAGCAGAAGATCTGTCAAGGCCTCAGCAAGGGAGCAGTCAGACAATAGTCCCTGAGCAAGTGGTCGAGGGACCAACTAAGCCGGGCATGAGTGCTCCGAGCGCTAGACCTGCTGAGGGCAACACTTCAGCGTCGAGGGTGATGGAGCAATCCAAGGAGCAACAACTAGAGGTGAGAGCATAGCCCACATTCACCGACGCTGAAGCCCGTGGGAAGTCTTTGGTGATCGCAGAAGCTGCTGACGCCAGACCAGCATCGAGACCCGAAGAAGAGCCCAAAGAGGATGAAGTGGAGGAGGTCCTAGGCCATCCACAGGACAAGCAACAACATGTGTATGTGTTGCATTGGTGGAACGACCAATGGGTTGTCCATGAGGAAATCCCAGAGGTCGAAGAAACCAAGAAAGTTGAACGGGCAGTGAAACGGCTAGTGACGGAAGTGTAGGTAAGCTTCGCTTCACCCCCTAATCTTGTTGTCTAGTCGCAGCTGTCTTACTTAGCTATCTACACACAGGACTTAATGAAGACCGCAAGGTACCGCAAGAAATGCTTCGACCAGATCAAGGAGATCGCTGCAAGCAACAAGGAGCTGACGGCGGAGGTGGAACGCTTGCGCCAGTGACTTGAAGCCACCAACCATGAAAAAATGGTGCTAGAGTCCTAGAACCAGGACCTGGTCATCCAGCTCAGTAATAAAGAGTGGGAAAGAACAAGTAAGTAGCCACTTTATCACAATGACTACTGACAAGTGCTATTGCATTGTTGGTAGTAATAGTTGTAGTGTAGGCTTAGAAGTCGAAGTGGTCTGTCTCTGAGAGGAGAACAGTCATGCGGTCGTGGAGTGTGATCGCCTAAAAGAGGACAACAGAAAACTAGCGCAAGACCAGTCGTAGCTCTAGGACCACATGACCAAGATGATAGAGGAGCTGAAAGGTAAGTTTTCCAAACCCCTTTGCCCATTTCTATTACCTGCTGTAACACCCTAGGTGTTAGCCTTGCATAACTTGACTTGCACAGCATGAGCATGATCATCAAGCATTCATAAACAAGCATTTACAATTGAAACATTGGATTGAAACGTATGCAACATTTGCTTGTCATTGCATGTTTCATTTTACATATGCAAATGATCATGAGTGTATACATGTAATTAGTGGATATGGATCACAACAACATTTAACAACACATAGGTTAGCAAATAGGACCTTGTTCATGAAGGTCACCTGTCATGACCAAACACTTAAGATTTCATGTGATTAAACTAAATAGCACTATGAGTGACTAATACATGAAATGATTGTATGACCTTGCAATTTGCTTAAACATGTTTAGAGTATCATTATGAACAACTTTGATATTCATGGTTAGGGGTAAATAGGTCATTAAGCCATAGTTTGAAGTGTATCATCATTTAAATGTGACATGTTTGACCAAGTTTGAACTAGGTGCTAAGGACCTTGCATGGGGGAGGTCACTGAAGCAAAGTTGTAGTGTTTGGCAAAAGGAACAACTTTTATTTTTGGGTCATTGACTGATTTAGCTCCTAACATGCTAGAATTTGGATCACAAGAATCAGCAAAACCAACATTTCAACACTCATAAAAATTTTGCTAAGTCATTGTAACTGACAGCCTGACAGGCTGACCTTTGGAATGATCTAACTCGAATTCGGTTGCGAATTAGAACATGATTCCTTAACAAGAGTTGGAGCTGGTACATAGGACTATGATTGTTGTTAAGACTGTTTACGCTTTGGAGCCACGGATTAGCAGTTACATCGTCATGAAAACCCGCTGTCAGGTTGATCCTCACGCGACTGAACTGACTGAATTGGTTGATTTAGTGGCCGACCGGCGTCAGTCGTCGTGCGCCGCGTGGTGACTGGCAACGGCCGCACATCACCGACGCCTCGCCGCGTGTGGCCAGGGCAGGCCAACGCACACCTTAACATCGCCCGCACCCGCCCGCACTGCCAGAGCACACCATTCACCTTGCCTCGACCTCCTCCCTCACCCGCAGTGGCAGCCAAGCTCTTTCACCGCCTCCACCGTCGCCATAGCCAGCGCAAGCTAGCGCCGAGCCACCCATTCATCACCACAGTAGCACCACCAACTCCCTAGCAATCCACCGCTTCCACCTGTGGCCACTGATAGCACCCGGTAAGCTCCAGCACCATGCAAGTGCTCGCTGGAGCTCCGCCGCCACCCTCCGTCGCCATGGTCCCACCTAACCCGACCACCGCAGGCCACGATAGAGCATGCAATAGTTTCCTTGTAGTCCAGTGAAGCTTGTCCGAGCTTTAGTAGGGGCCATCGACGTCGTCATCGGCGTACCGCTGTCGTCCCGCCTCGCCGAGCTACCATGGCCGCCGCCGTCGTCACTAGCGTCAACGATAGGGCCGGCCAAGTGGTGCAATCGATGCGCTAGGTCGAGTAGGTCATACCATGAAGATGTCACCGCCCGCAACCTCGCCGTCGGTGAGCTTTGGCCGCGCAACCGTCGCGCAGCGCCGCTGCCCTATCTCGGTGTCACTGACGTGTGGGGTCCTTTGTCAGTGGGTCCCACCGGTCAGTGGCAGTTAGAGAGTAGGCTAGTTCATTTTGATTTCAGATTTCATGTATTTTGTGATTTTTAGATCTCTAGTTTGGTAGCTTCAAAAATTATGAAATAAATTTGGTAGTGTTCCTTGGGAAGTGGAGTATTTAAGAAAAATCTGATCTTGACACTTATAGTAGAAATTTTGGAAGATTTAAATGGAGATTTGAAATGTGTTTTTGAATGCATGCAAACTTGTTTATTTTATATCTAGAGTTCCTATGCTCCAAAAATTATTAAATTTTTGTGGTAAACTATTCTTGACATGTATGAGCTCTGGTAAAAATTTGAGGATCAGTGCATGCATAGATTTGTAGTTATAGATTTTTCTTTTATAAATAGGTAATCCTTGTATGAATTTTTATAAATTATTTAGGAATCCAATATTCATGAAATTGGTTGGAGGATATTCTAGTACCATATGGATGCTAAGAAAAATAGGAAATCTGTTGCTTGACACTTTTTACTAGGGTTTTCTATTTTTGCTATTGTAAGCCTCTCTGTCTTGTCATTTTTGTATAGAATGTTTTACTATATAAAATGGCATGAAACTTTTATAGTAGTCTTTTGGTAACATTAGTAAGACACTGTAAATTTTTGAGAATTTATGAAGTACATTTGGTATATGTTTATTATTTAACCTAAGTAT
The DNA here is from genome assembly GCF_019320115.1 of Miscanthus floridulus. NCBI lineage: Eukaryota > Viridiplantae > Streptophyta > Magnoliopsida > Poales > Poaceae > Miscanthus > Miscanthus floridulus. The sequence goes on along the minus strand of NC_089580.1, from coordinate 86,572,299 downwards.
CTAAATAAAATAATAAAGGCATTTAAAGAAATAGTTTGGGCTTCACCATTTGGTTTTCTTGAATGTATTTGGTATGCTTAAACTGTTGGTAGACTTTGTGTTGTAAAAATTTGAATACTCACATGAAGTAGAAGTATTGTTGCTTCATAATGCGAATTAGAATAGTTTCCGGACAGATTCTGGAGTTTGATAAGTTGCATGATAAAAATGATGATTTCTATAAAAATAGTTAATAACAAAGTGGTAGATAACTTCATCATATGTATTGTGTTAAAATTTCAGGACCATAGGTCAAACGGTTTAGGAGTTACGGCTGTTTAAAGTTAGCTTGTCCGAATTTGCTTACTCTCTGAAAATTCTGGACAGCACTGATATGATTGTCTGTTTTGGCTAAGATAAGTTGTGAATTAGCTTTTGTGAATTAAATAAGAGTTGTAGGTAATTTTATAAGCTTCCCAGAAAGTCCAGGATCACTGCATTTCGATAATTAGAACTCCAGTTATGAGTAAAACAAGTAGCTGCTGTTTGTGAAATAGTTGATGAATTGTGAAGTAGTTAATTGCATAACCAAGAAGAGATATGCACCTACTCAGTAAACGCGATGCACTTGTTGTTACTTAAACCACATGCCGTTAAGAATATTTGCAAGAATGCATTCTTCATGTATCATCATACCACCCTTGTTAACATATATGCATTCGCAATATCTTATGTCATATTCATGCATCTAGGATCGGAGGAAGAGATAACGTTGCTGGAATTCGACGAGGTAGAGGAAGGGGACCAGCAGGAGAATCCTCAAGTCGCAGCTCCTGAAGGCGTGGAGCAGAATCTTGAAGAGCTTTCGGAGTGTCCTGACCACCGCCCCACTTCCTTTCTGCGAGGCAAGCCCTGAAGCATTTTAAGTCTCCCGGTATTTTACAAATGATTACTTAAGTCCTTACAATTGATGCATTAGGTTATAAGAGTTGAATGGAACCACTTGATGCATATAAATTCATTTTCTAGATATTACACCTTTAACTGGTATAGGTCCAAGATCGAATATATGCTTAGCCATGCTTAGACCGGTAGAAGTCAGGTGATGTCCTGTCACCTGCGAGATATAGGTGGATACCGGAGCATGGTTGGCTATATTTGCTATCGTGGAATAGAACCATGGAGTAAAAAGAAAATCAAGGCCGGGCGGAGTCTATGTGGAGGATGACTCATGTGATTCCGTCTGAGCCGATTAAGGACCGTACTGTTGTTGGTGCTTCTGACAAGATTGAACGCATGCCCATCACTTAGCTGGCCAGATAACTCGTTCCGACCGCGAAGCCGAGTAGCTCAACTCAGGCCGGGACCCGTTCTGTTGTGCGCTCCTTGCGGGGGGCGATCAGACTGAGCCCAAGGGCAAGCTAGGCTTGAACGTCCTGGCATCTGGACCCACAAAATATGGACCTGAGTTGTACCAAAGGTGACTTAAGGCTGCCTTCGCGCGGTATGCCTGGGTTTATGTTAGGAATAAATTCCTAGCTGGTTGAAATCGATTCAAATCGCCGTCCCTCCCGGATAGTGAGAAACTTGGCTAGTCCCAACATCGTAGTAACTGTGTTATGGAACATGATGGTTCAGATGAATATGGAATTATAATACCTGCTATGGTTACTATTGTATGCTTTTAAATTGATATACCACATGTTTGGCACAGGATAGTTGCTAATCTAGAGATGGATAGTTATAATTAACTTGATAAAGGAACCAAAATTTTACAACTAAGTCAATTGCTTTTATGCAAAATATTGTCAAGCTATCTCCACTTATACAGCCTTGCATAATCCTTGGAGTCATTTTATTTCTGGTTTATGACAGGTAAGTCTAGCTGAGTATCTTCTCGTACTCAGGGTTTTATTTTCCCATTGTTGCAGATGGCACTGTGTATCATGGTTATTGCAAGAGTTGCTTCTATCCTGCCATGGATGAGGAGTAAGTCTTAGGCAGGCTTCTTTATTAATCCCTATCTTTGCTTTTATGGACCATGATCCTACTTGGCACTGTATCAAACTATGTTGGAAACTTTATTTTCGAACTTAATTGCTTCTGCTTTATCTATCAAACTCAGTTTGTAATAACATTTATTCATACTCTGATGATGAAAATGTATCTGTAAACTTTATGTAATATGTGGCATGTATGTTGAATCATGTACGATCTTGGTTGTTGTAATCATTTATCGAGACCCATCGTGGTACTCGATGGACTATCGGGTTTATATGGGTTGAAGTATGACAGTGCGACCACTTGCGGGCTACCATTGTACTTGTACTCTTATAAATTGGTTGGTTCTGCGACACCTGCCGTAGTTTGGCATAATATAGTGTCTTAACAGCATGTATGGTTTGTAGTTATAAAAATCAATGCGAAGAAGCATCTGGAGGCCGTGATAAAAGACCATGACGGCTGGAAGGCGCAGTGCTAAGAGATCACCAAGGATCGTGACACCTGTAAAAACCGGTGCCAAGAGGTGGCAACGAGCATTTTGTCGGTCCTTAACCTCATCGATCCAGCGCTAGCAGAGGACGTGCCAAGGGTGCCGCAACTAGGGTTGATCGAGAGATGTCGGAAGGCATGGGGATGGTTCTAGGAGTTCATGAAGGAGGCGGGTGAGTTCACAAGCGCACATGTGCTAAGCATGGTACGTGCTCACTACCCCTTGATCGATCTCAAGCGCATGGAGGCTAGATACCCAAAGGAGGTAGATCTAGACAAGGCTGTGGAGCTATGGATGACCCAGCTGGACTTGTCGGTGAAAATAATTGGCAACATTAACCTATGTGGAGGCGCGACACCACCTATATAGGGAACGCCATCAACAAGTCAGCTGGAAGCGCCTTCATTTTTAAGCCAACTGGCGAAGCCTGCGGTCTCGACCAACCAGGCATCGACGGGGCTATCTTCTTTAGCTCGATCAATGCCAGAGTCTCCGAGACCCTTGCACGATGTTAGGCCCAACGAGCAGCAGGTGCTGTGTGCCCCTACCTGCCAATAGTATAGGCTATATCTATGGAAGAAGATGTAGTTGTGTTATTGTAAACTTGGACCTTTTCAGGCAAGCTTGTAATAACGTAACTGTATATCAGCATAAGCTTGTTTGTTTTGTAGAAAACGTATTTAAGCTTGGATATCGTGTTGGTGTAACTAAGTGAGAACATGTTAGCGTTCTATTTAGTTGTACCAGTTTAGTTGACACGTCATCCTGAAAGGTATGTATGGCCCTGGTTTGTCTTATGGTCGGAGTGTGAGGTGCGTAGCTTGTGCACATGTAGACACACACAAGTCAAACTAGAGAGGACCTGCCGATCACCCGTAGCGTAGAGAGCAGATCCCATGCATGCATTGGGAGAAACCGAAGACAGGGTCTACTCCGAAAACCTAAGAAGGAATGGTGGTCGGTTTTAACTGGTTGAGTTATAATAACAATAGACTTTGAAGTGACACATTAGAGTGGTCGGAGAAATCATAATAGCTTTATTGAATTAAATCAAAAGTACAAGAGGGGTACATATCTCAGTAGTTAAGCATAGAAATGCCTAAGCTTATCGATGTGCCATGAATTGGGTATGTCTGTACTATCCAGGTGAGCTAACCTATAAGATGTTGGTCGTGTAACCTCCTTGATCATGAAGGGCCCTTCCTATGGGGTTGCGAGTTTGTGGACGCCAGCCTGATTTGTCTTCCACTTCAGGACCAGGTCCCCAACCATGAAGAACCGCTCCTTGACATTCTTGTTGTAGTACCTGCACAAAACAGCAAGGTATTTGGCTATACATACGCAAGAATCAAGCCACTTCTCTTCTGCACTATTCACTTCTAGCTCCCATACTTCATTTGCCTTGTCTTCGTCGAAGTTCCCTACCCATGCTGATCTAAAGGCTATATCCGCTGGGAGCACTGCCTCAGCGCCATAAACCATAAAGTATGGTGATACGCCGGTATTGCGACTGGGCTGGGTTCTGAGGCCCCAGACCACGACTGGTAACTCTTTGAGCCATCTTCTGGGAGCTTTGTCATTTTCTCTATACATCCTCTTCTTAAGTGCGTCTAAGATCATACCATTTGCCCGCTTGACCTGTCCATTAGCTCTAGGGTGCGCCACCGAGACGTATTTTACTACTTTGCTCCTTTCATCACAGAAGTCCCAAAAAGCGTTCCTGGTGAACTGAGTACCCAGATCAGTGATGATGCTATTGGGTATGCCGAAGCGGTGGATGACCTAGTCGATGAACGCAACAACCTTTTTAGAAGATGCCTTAACCAAGGGCATGTACTCTATCCACTTGGAAAATTTGTCGATCAGCACAAAGACGCATGTAAATTTCCTAGGGGCCGGTTTGAAAGGCCCGATCATATCTAGTCCCCAGCATGCAAAGGGCCAAGAGGCTGGTATTGTCTGAATCTCATGTGCTAGTACATGGATTCTCTTAGCGAAGAACTGACAACCTTCACAATGGTGGACTAGCTTCTCTGCATCGGCTATGGCTGACGGCCAATAGAACCCTACTCGGAAAGCCTTGCCAACCAGCGTTCTTGATGCCACGTGATTGCCGCAGGAGCCAGAGTGGATTTGGTCTAGGAGATGTTCACCATCCTCCTAGGTTATACACTTCATCAAGATTTCCTCCTTCGTGTTCTTGCGCCACAATTTGCCATCGACGAGCAGATACTGCTTACTATGACACATTAGGCGTTTGTTTTTGGTCTGATCGGTGTAACCGCTACCATCCTCAGGTACTTGATGAAAGGTACTCTCTAGTTAGGCTCCTTAGTGGTTGGAGGTGGTTCGGTGGTATTTGACTCTAGAACCGTGTGGCAGAACCAACTAAATTATAGGGCCCACATGCACCTGTCACTGTCCAACGACCTTTGACATCTTTGCATATGTTCCAGGTAACTTAAGAAGACTATCGGGTGTCCTCGGGGAACCCCGAATCATCCACAATTTCCGAGTAGGATCACATTACAGAGTCATCATAGTATTACAACATTTATTCAAATATATACGTCAGAGTAAAAACTGCAGAAGTCTTACGATAACATAGTTTACAAACCAGTTGTTTCAAACCTTACAAGCTAAGTTCAATAATTATTACAAACCATAGTAGTAGTGGAGTGGCATTATAACATAATACAAAACACACAATAGAACTGCCCTGCCCAAGGATCACACATTTACTTCTTATCGTCAGAATGAACAATAGTCATGCAGCACGATCCAAAACAGATCTGCTCATGAGGCTCACTTGCAACAAGGGTCAACGAACCCTGAGTACAAAAGTACTCAACAAGACTTAATCGAAATAAGAACTGATAAACTCAGGAATGCAGGCTCAGGGATTCAAGGTATAGCTTTAGCAATAATCAAAGTTATTTTGCGTAAAAGCTCTTTAACAAAATTCTTTATTTCAACATATAAAACTTTATAAGAACCACATATGAATCTGCCATGATCCGTAATGAGATCATGAACTTCATATCCAACATCTTCTCAAACCATCCTTAAGTTCCAGTTATTAAACTATGATGATGAACAGAGAAGTGAGTCTCCATAATCGAGGAGCAACGACGATTCGAACCGATTATAACCCATCTGGGGATTCCAGACCACACGACATATGTAGGTCCCCGACCTACATATACCAACCTATTCTCGGATCCTCTAAAACAAGAATGGGTCCGCGCCACCCAAGAATATAGTACTCCACCAATCCAGCCCAATGCCATGTGGGTACATGCTATTCTCGCCATCTCTCCACTCCCAGTGCGCGAGTAGCCATTCTCATCATAGAATCACCAAGTTAAGGCTTACCGGAGTATGTAGTTAGTACTACAAAGTCTCACCGCACACAGTTCAACAACAGATGGACCTTAACCGACACAGGCAGAAAGAACCCGCTCACAAGACCTCCATATCTTGTGGCTCACACACACCGAGTCCGCCCGGTCTAGATTTATTACTTCACATGCTCATATTTCATGATAACATAAGTAACTAAAGATCCATTTAAAACTCGCAGGTGACAGGTAATCACCCGACTAAGCATAACTAGTCATTTACGAATAAAATAGGTAATCAAGGTAGATATGGAAAAGCAAGGCTGGTAATGCACCAATTAGGTTTCCACTTGACTTCTAATCACTTAATGCAGTATAGGAAAGAAAAAGCGAAATTAATTTGTAAAACACAAGATAGGATGGGGCTTGCCTTCGTTGACGGAAAAGTCCGGTTCCTGCAACGTTCCACAAGTATTCGATCCGACATCAATAGACGGATTAACCTCCTCTACAACTTGATTAACTACCATGTTTTCACCTTCGTTCACTACATGTAGTAACAATGCCATGTTTAACATGATGCGGAATATGAAACATGATGCTCGATGATGGATGCAAAAGTTAACAACTGGAATACAACTTTCCTTCGTGGTACAGTTACAAGTCAAACTAACTAAACCTTTTTGTAACACCTAATTCAATTGCCAAGGATCATTATCGACTAATGACCCAAGGACATCACTCAATCAAAAATTCAAACAAAACCTAAATCACTGAAGGTTACTATTTGCTTTTATGAATTAATTATTTAATTAATAGTTATAAAATAAATCAACTTGTTCCAATTGACCTCAAAATTTTTGTAAATGTTTATCACATGATAAGTAACTGGCAAAATAAATTTCATAAGTTTTGGACAATTAAATAAGCCTAGAAAAATCATGGAAATCCATTTATTAATAAATTGAGCAATTTTCATGACATTCAAAAATTGCTGAAAAATAACATTTCATATTTTTCTTAAATAATATACATCACAGAGAAGTCACACAAAAATTTTTATAATTTTTGGAGCTCTAAATAAATCTACACAAAAATAACAAAAATAGACACTATTCATTCATTCCTGAAAATAGAAAAAACCATTTATGAACTACACAGTCACTGACAACCCGACCCCACATGTCATCTTCAACCTCAGGCTTTGACTCCGGCGACACGCGCGCTGACCGGCAATTCCTCGCCATCGGTGAGACCAACGGCGAAGGCACTGCACCAACATGCTCCCCACAACTATGCGCATCAACTAAAGTCCTTAGTTGCATTGATTGTGGCATAAGATGAGCACGGCACCGGCCATGGTAGACACGGCGGCTTGGCGGCGCTACGTCGGTGAAACGAAATCGAAAATGGTGAAACAAAAGGCACAGGAAGAACTAGGAGCTCACCCCGATCACGTTGAAGGTGATGGACAAGCCAGAGGAACAACAGAGAGGCGGGTCGACGTTCACGGTGGTCACGACGAAGCAGAGATCGTTGACGGTGGTGAACCGGCGACTGCAGTGGGCAAAACAACCAAGCAACAATGGATTAAGTACTATAGCATCGAGACGAAGCCGTAGGTACACTGATCACGGGCAACAGCTCACTGGAGGGCTCTGGCCACGATGACACGCCCGCGGTAGTGAGGTTGCCGGCCACGAGGAAGAAAGACGTGGACAGTGGATTCTCGGCAATTTCAGGCAACCAAGGTTAGCTAGCTGGATTCGCAAGGAAGAGACGGAGCTAGGACAACCGTTACCGAGATGGCAACGGTGCTGGGGAGGCGATGCGAGCTCGCCAGAGCTATGGCGTCGGCGACTGGAAAAACAGAGCAAGGGAGCGGGGCAAACGGTGATGGCCAAGGCTAAATAGAGCGGCTCAGAAGCACAAGGAAGCCATGTAGGAGACTTCTCCACACCAGCGCGAAGCCGAGGACATCCACGCACGCACCTGGAAGCGAACCGAAGGTCGCCGGCTATGTAGCTTAGGCGGTGAACACTGTTCACAGTAATTACAGAATTGCCATTTGTTTTCAAATTCAAATTACTCCCAAATTTGTATAATAACTAAAAAATCTCCAAAAATAAAAGTTGTTCAAAATCAAAAGTTCTACAACTTTGCTTTTATAACCAACCCCTAATTTGGTTTACATTTTGAAATGAACTTTTGAATTCAAATAGGGAATATTTAACGAATTACGCCTTTTCGAATTACTTCAAATTTTTCATAACAACTTTAAAAACTCCAAAAACAAACTTTGTATAACTTGACAAGATCTACACTTTTGCTTTAAGGCTCAACACCAAAATATGCTTAGATTTTGAAATGAGTTTTCAGGGTAGAATTTAAATGTTGAAAATCAGGGTTTTCTCGAAAATTCAAATCCAAACCAAATTTTGAACTTGACTCAAATAATTCAATTCAACACTCATAACATAAATGTAAACTTGTTTTAGTGAATGCATATCAAAGTTTGCAATATGACCAATGCCTTGCAATGCATATGATGACATGTCCTGTTTTTAATATTTAAACACCCAGGGTGTTACAATCCTTCCCCCTAAAAGAAATCTCGCCCCAAGATTCAAAGCCATAGGGTAATTAATGGAAAAGGAAATGTGTCGCAAGAACACATACAAAATCTATCCATAAAACAGTTGAGGTCCCTTTACAAAACATAATTTGTATCAACCTAGCTTAACTAACATTACTCTATATTGACGCAAGAAACTCTGGAAATTTTTCTAATAAGTAATCTTTTGATTCCCAAGTAGCTTCTTCTTCTAAATGTTGATTCCATTGTATCTTGTAGAACTTGATTGTCCTTCTTCGAGTAACATGATCTTTCTGATTCAAAACTCGAATAGGATATTCGGAATAAGTCAAATCTGGTTCAAGTTCCACTCATTCAACCTCAACATTCTGCTTAGGCACTCGGAGACATTTCTTCAGTTGAGAAACATGGAATACATCATGCACAGCTAAAAGATGTTCTGGCAATTTCAAGCGATATGCCACTTTTCCGTACCTCTCCAAAATTTGAAATGGTCCAAATATCGAGGTGCCAACTTGCCTTTAACACCAAAATGGGTAACTCCCTTCATTGGTGATACTTTTAGATATACAAAATCTCCTTTGTTAAACACCAATGGTCTACATCGTCTATCCGCGTAACTCTTTTATCAGGATTGAGCTATCTTCAAATTACTTTGTATTTGCTTAACCTTGTCTTCCGTTTCTTTCACAAGGTCAACCCTAAAGAACCTTCTTTCTCTAGGCTCAGACCAACTTAGCGATGTTCTGCACCTATGACCATAGAGTGCTTCAAATAGAGCCATTCTAATGCTTTCCTGATAACTATTGTTGTATGAGAACTCATCCAAAGGTAAGCATTCATCCCACTTATTGGAATAGTTAAGGACACAACACCTTAACATATCTTCAAGCACCTGATTGACTCTTTCAGTTTGTCCATCAATCTGCGGATGATAAGCTGTACTATACAGGAGCTTGGTACCTAATGAAGAATGCAAGTGTTTCCAAAAGCTGGAGACAAACTGTGTACCCCTATCTGACACAATAGTCTTGGGTACTCCATAGAGACTCACAATTCGCTCTAAATACATCTTGGCATACCATATAGTGGGATATGTATTCTAAACTAGAAGAAAATGTGCTGACTTGGTTAGTCGATCTACAATAACCCATATTGAGTCAAATCTCTTTGATTTCTTGGGTAGACCAACAATAAAGTCCATACTTATGTCCTCCCACTTCCAAGATGGAATAGGTAATGGTTGTAATTCACCAGCAGACCTCAAATGTATAGCTTTCACCTTTTGACAAGTATCACACTTTGCTATATATCTAGCAATCTCTATTTTCATTTTAGTCCACCAAAAACTTTACTTCAAGTCATGGTACATCTTGTTGCTTCCTGGATGGATAGATAACCTTGTAGCATGTGCCTCTTCTAGAATTGACTGCCGCAACTCAGGAACCTTTGGTACTACCAGGCGATCCTTGAACCATAACACACCTTCATCATCTATGCTGAAGCATTCTGCTTTTCCATTCCTGACCCTTTCTTTGATATGGGCTATACCCTTGTTTTCCTTCTGAGCAGCAATAACTTGATCTCGAATAGTGGCTTCAACAATTATGTTGGTCAAACTACCTTGTTGAATTACTTCTATATTCAACTTCTCCATCTCTTGACATAAAGTCAGACCCATTGTTCTTACTGTCAAGCAATGGCAATAACTTTTGCGACTGAGGGCATCTACAACCACATTTGCTTTACTGAGGTGATAATGTACTTCTAAGTCATAATCCTTAATCAATTCTAACCATCTTCTTTGTCGCATGTTCAACTCTGACTGAATAAAGATATACTTTAAGCTCTTGTGGTCTGTATAAATATGGCACGTATTACCAAGTAGGTAATGCCACCAAATCTTCAGAGCATGGACCATAGCTGTTAACTCTAGATCATGAGTCAGATAGTGTTCTTCATGTTGCTTAAGTTGCTTGGATGCATAGGCAATAACTCAGCCTTCTTGCATCAACACACATCTAATACCAATACCTAAAGCATCACAATAAACATCAAACGACTTCTCGATATCAGGTTGGGCTAATACTGGTGTAGTGGTCAACAGTCTCTTCAAGGTCTAGAAAGCCTCTTCACAATCAGATGACCAGACAAACTTGACATGGTTCTTCAACAATTCCGTTATAGACTTTGATACTTTAGAGAAATCTGGAATAAACCGACAGTAATACCCTGCCAAACCCAAAAAACTCTGAACTTGATGAACTGTGGTTGGTGGTTTCCAATCAAGCACATCCTTCACTTTGCTTGGATCAACTGCAACTCCTTCAGCTGATAAGACATGTCCAAAAAATTGTACTTCCTTAAGCCAAAAATCACACTTGCTGAACTTGGCATATAGTTGATGTTCTCTCAAGTGGGTTAGAACAATTCTGAGATGTTCTGCATGTTCTTTCTTATTCTTGGAATATACTAGGATGTCATCAATAAACACCACTACAAACTTATCTAGCTTAGACATGAATACTGAATTCATCAGATACATGAAATGAGCTGGAGCATTTGTCAAACCAAATGACATTACCAAGTATTCATATAATCCATATCTTGTGGTAAATGCTATTTTGGGAATATCTTCAGGCTTTATCTTGATTTGGTGATATCCTGACCTCAAATCTATCTTGGAGAAAACTTTGGCTCCGGCCAATTGATCAAAAAGCAAATCTATCCGAGGTAATGGATACTTATTCTTGATGGTCACTTCATTCATGGACGATAGTCGACACATAACCTTAGGGTCTCATCTTTCTTTTTCACAAAAATTGCTGGACATCCCCAAGGTGATGAACTAGGTTGAATAAATCCTTTCTCGATCAATTCTTGTAACTGAGTCTTCAACTCAACCAATTCCTTAGGTGGCATCCTATAAGCTCTCTGAGAAATTGGAGCTGTTCTAGGTTGCAACTCTATGTTAAACTGTACATCCCTATCAGGTGGTAGACCAGGTAAATCTTCAGGAAACACATTCGGAAATTCACACACTACTAGGATATCTCTAATCTCTTTGACAGCAGTTGCACAAACCTTGCCCACTGATCTTCTTAAGGTTGGAAGTTGGATGAGAAGTTGAGAATTACTATTAGACAAACTCACCCTTAATGTCCTATTCAAAGCATATATAACAACCTTATGCTGATACATCCAATTCATTCCCAAGATTACATCTATATCCTGATCCTTAAGGATAATCATGGTAGTGGGAAAAATATGCCCACCCAGGTTTATGGGTACCTGGTATAGCATTTCTTTAGTACATAGACGTCCCCCGGGCGACTGTATAAAGAAATTTTCCTTTGTTGCCCCAATTGAAATTTCATGCTTTACCACAAATGTTCTATTGATGAATGAATGAGATGCACCTGAACCAAAAAGTATAACTGTAGGGTGATTGGCAACAGAAAACATACCCATCATCACTGGCTCCCCTTCCAAAATTCCTCTAGCTTGAATATAGAACACCCGTCCTGTCTTCCTCTCATCTTTGCCCTTTTGAGCATTCTGATTGGGGTTCTTGTTTGGTGCCTGACCCTGTTGTTGATTGGCAGGGGCCTTCTAATAATTTTGATTAGCCTGCCTAGGATATGGACATTCCCTGGAGAAATGACCAGTCCTTCCACAATTGTAACATGGATAATTGTGACCCTGGGACGTTGGAGCATTGCCACCAGGAGCATTGGTCGACTGTGAATTCAGGTAGGTTATAGCAGGATGGACATTTGACTGTTGCCTGGCTTGAGACTGTGGTGGACGATAAGGAGGACGATTATGATTTACTAGATGATAGATCACCCTCTGCCTCTTTTGATTTCCCCCAAAAGATCCAGACGGCATACTCTTTTTCTTTTTGAGCTCCTTATGCTGCCGATACTTTGACTCTGAAGCAATTGCAATATTTACTGCCTCATGATAAGTAACATTAGTACAAATTGTCATCATTGTCTGCAGCTTGGTATTCAGACCTCTCATAAACCACCTCTTCTTCATAGCATCAGTATTGACATGTTTAGATGCATATTGTGATAGGTGATTGAATCTTCCCACATACTGCCTCACTGTTTGATCTCCTTGCTTCAAAGCAAGGAATTCATCTAGCTTCATAGCCATAACTCCTTCAGGGATATAATGGGCTCTGAAGGCAGTACAGAACTCAGTCCAAGTAATTAGAATGCCAGCTAGTTGCATAGCCACTAAGTTTGCCCACCAAGCACTTGTTGCTCCTCAAAGTTGCTGAGCGGCAAACGCAGGTTTCTAATACTCTATGCATGGAATAAGATCAAATTTCTGCTCCATGGTTCGAAGCCAGTCATCAGCCTCCAATGGTTCATCTGCCTTGGTGAACACCGGTGGTCTTGTGTCGGTAAAATCAATATATGTAGCCTCCTGTCTGTTATGGTGGCGACCACGGTTTCCGTGCATCTAATTCTGATTACTCTGAGCTATCTCATGAAGCAAACGAGAATTTTCGGCCGTCACATTGACAAGTGCGGTTATAGCATCAACTAGATTTGTTGGAACTAGTGGCAGATCTGGAATACCATCCTCATCTTGTGAAGTTCCTAGAATATACGAACCCCGCATACGACGCATCTGCTCATAACAAACCAAACTTTATTACAAGTCTTTATTGAATTGCACTAAAGCTTACTCTAGACACATTACATAGAGTTTACTAATATAAACACAAACCCACAAGTACCAAAACAAGACTACATAACTTAACTAGAACTAACTATTATACAACTCTACTCCTTTCCTTGATTACTTCAAACTTCAGGCTCGGTATCCATTCCAGAAATATTACCGCCTTCATTATCACTTTCATCGATCATTACTAATTCTTCAGGATCTTCTTCTTCTTCCTCTTCTGATTTGTCATCATCGGCAAGGATGACACCAGGGTCCATGGCATTAGCTTGGGGTTCATGATTTGGATCTAGTAGATTGCTAAGCCTATGAACTTCCTCATGCAGATAAGTATTATGTTCTTCTAAATCTTCTACATAGAATTCTAGCTCATGAATTCTAGCTCTAGCTACATTTTCCCTATGCCAAGCTTCATTCCTTCCTTCCATCGTATGAACTAACATACGTTCATAGTTCCTATGCGCGGTGGTGAGACGTCTCAATTGATCCTATAGTTCTCCTACCTGGATAGCATCCACAGCCCTATCTCTAGTAGTTTGTGCTAACTCTGCAGAAATCCTCTGTATCTCTGCCTAGGGATCAGTCCTAGAGCTGCTATTGCTAGCACTATCATTCCTAGGGGCAAGTTGGTGATGAAGAACTCCTTTGGATCCAGTGGACTTACAGGGCGTCATCTTGGTACGAGCCATACTATAGGAAGCCAATTTAGTCCAAGTAAGACCACTTGATCAAAGTCTAAATAGTAGTTAGGATGGATTACATTACTCAAACCAGACTCACTACTCAACTCCAGACTTAGAGGTGAAGGAAGTAACGAGTGAATTAATCATGATGCATGAATCATTCTTACGAACAAAAACATCAAAGCTTATAATGCACATAAACAACATTTGTTTTTATATAGGGCATAGTAAGATTACTACTCCACCACACAAAACCTTTTTAATCAAATAAGGAATGGTGAGAAAGAAATAAGATAAGTTAGAAGCAATTTGGACCAAATTGACAAGTTAAATTTAGTCATCCCAAATCATTTTGAAGTTTTTGCAAAACAATACAACAAAAACTTTGTAACGATTGCTCTGATACCATTCTGTGGCAGAACCTCCTAAATTATAGGGCCCACATGCACCTGTCACTGTCCAATAACCTTTGACATCTTTGCATATGTTTCAGGTAACTTAAGAAGACTATCGGGTGTCCTCGGGGAACCCCGAATCATCCACGATTTCCAAGCAGGATCACATTACAGAGTCATCATAGTATTACAACATTTATTCAAATATATACGTTAGAGTAAAAACTGTGGAAGTCTTACGATAACATATTTTATAAACCAGTTGTTTCAAACCTTACAAACTAAGTTCGATAATTATTACAAACCATAGTAGTAGTGGAGTGACATTATAACATAATACAAAACACACAATAGAACTGCCCTGCACAAGGACCACACATTTACTTCTCATCGTTAGAATGAATAATAGTCGTGCAACACGATCCAAAATAAATCTGCTCATGAGGCTCACCTGCAACAAGGGTCAATGAACCCTGAGTACAAAAGTACTCAACAAGACTTAACCAAAATAAGAACTGATAAACTCAGGAATGCAGGCTCAGGGATTCAAGGTATAGCTTTAGCAATAATCAAAGTTATTTTGCGTAAAAGCTCTTTAACAAAATTCTTTATTTCAACATATAAAACTTTATAAGAACCACATATGAATCTGCCATGATCCATAATGAGATCATGAACTCCATATCCAACATCTTCTCAAACCATCCTTAAGTTGTAGTTATTAAACTACGATGATGAACAGAGAAGTGAGTCTCCATAACCGAGGAGCAACGATGATTTGAACCGATTATAACCCAGCTGGGGATTCCAGACCACACGACATATGTAGGTCCCCGACCTACATATACCAACCTATTCTTGGATCCTCTAAAACAAGAATGGGTCCGCACCACCCGAGAATACAGTACTCCACCAATCCAACCCAATGCCATGTGGGTACACGCTATTCTCGCCATCTCTCCACTCCTAGTGCGCGAGTAGCCATTCTCATCATAGAATCGCCAAGTTAAGGCTTACCGGAGTATGTGGTTAGCACTACAAAGTCTCACCGCACACAGTTCAACAACGGACGGACCTTAACCGACATAGGTGGAAAGAACCCACTCACAAGACCTCCATATCTTGTGGCTCACACACATCGAGTCCACCTGGTCTAGATTTATTACTTCACATGCTCATATTTCATGATAGCATAAGTAACCAAAGATCCATTTAAAACTCGCAGGTGACAGGTAATCACTCGACTAAGCATGACTAAGCATAACTAGTCATTTACGAATAAAATAGGTAATCAAGGTAGATATGGAAAAGCAAGGCTGGTAATGCACCAATTAGGTTTCCACTTGACTTCTAATCACTTAATGCAGTATAGGAAAGCAAAAGCAAAATTAATTTGTAAAACACAAGATAGGATTGTATGCATCCGGGGCTTGCCTTCATTAACGAAAAAGTCTGGTTCCTGCAACGTTCCACAAGTACTCGATCCGACCTCAACAGATGGATTAACCTCCTCCACAACTTGATTAACTACCACGTTTTCACCTTCGTTCACTACACGTAATAACAATGTCATGTTTAACATCATGCGGAATACAAAACATGATGCTCGATGATGGATGCAAAAGTTAACAACTGGAATACAACTTTCCTTCGTGGTACAGTTACAAGTCAAACTAGTTAAACCTTTTCGTAACACCTAATTCAATTGACAAGGATCATTATCAACTAATGACCTAAGGACATCACTCAATCAAAAATTCAAACAAAACCTAAATCACTGAAGGTTACTATTAGCTTTTATCAATTAATTATTTAATTAATAGTTACGAAATAAATCAACTTGTTCCAATTGACCTCAAAATTTTTGTAAATGTTTACCACATGATAAGTAAGTGGCAAAACAAATTTCATAATTTTTGGACAATTAAATAAGCCTAGAAAAATTATGGAAATCGATTTATTAATAAATTGAGCAATTTTCATCACATTCAAAACTGTTGACAAATAACATTTCATATTTTTCTTAAATAATATACATCACAGGGAAGTCACACAAAAATTTTCATAATTTTTGGAGCACTAAATAAATCTACACAAAAATAACAAAAAAAGACACTATTCATTCATTCCTGAAAAATAGAAAAATCCATTTATGAACTACACAGTCACTGACAACCCGACCCCACATGTCATCTTCAACCTCAGTCTTTAACTCCGGCGACACGCGCGCTGACCGGCGATTCCTCACTGCCGGTGAGACCAACGGTGAAGGCACTGCACCAACATGCTCCCCACGACTATGTGCATCAACTAACGTCCTTAGTTGCATCGATTGTGGCACAAGATGAGCATGGCATCGGCCATGGCGGACACGGCGGCTCGGCAGCGCTATGCCGATGAAATGAAACAAAAAATGGTGAAACAAAAGGCACAGGAAGAACCAGGTGCTCACCCCGATCACATTGAAGGTGATGGACAAAGTCAGAGGAACAACAGAGAGGCGGGTCGACGTTCACGGTGGTCACGGCGAAGTAGAGATCGTTGATGGCGGCGAACCGGTGACTGCAATGGGCAAAACGACCAAGCAACAACGGATTAAGTACTACAGCATCAAGACGAAGCCGTAGGTACACTAATCACAGGCAACGGCTCACCGGAGGGCTCTGGCCACGATGACACGCCCGCGGCGGTGAGGTTGCCGGCCGTGAGGAAGAAAGATGTGGACGGCGGATTCTCAGCAATTTTAGGCGACCAAGGTTAGCTAGCTGGATTCACAAGGAAGAGACAGAGCTGGGATGGCCTTTACTGAGACAGCAACGGCACTGGGGAGGCGATGCGAGCTCGCCAGAGCTATGGCGTTGGCGATAGGAAAACAGAGCAAGGGAGCGGGGCAAACGACGATGGCCAAGGCTAAATAGAGCGGCTCAGAAGCACAAGGAAGCCATGCAGGAGACTTCTCCGCACCAGCATGAAGCCGAGGATGTCCACGCACGCGCCTGGAAGCGAACCAAAGGTCGCCGACAATGTAGCTTTGGCGGTGAACACTATTCATAGTAAGTACAGAATTGCCATTCGTTTTCAAATTCAAATTACTCCCAAATTTGTATAACAACTCAAAAATCTCCAAAAATAAAAGTTGTTCAAAATCAAAAGTTCTACAACTTTGCTTTTATAACCAACCCCTAATTCGGTCTACATTTTGAAATGAACTTTTGAATTCAAATTGGGAATATTTAACGAATTACGCCTTTTCGAATTACTTCAAATTTTTTATAACAACTTTAAAAACTCCAAAAACAAACTTTGTATAACTTGACAAGCTCTACACTTTTGCTTCAAGTCTCAACCCCAAAATATGCTTAGATTTTGAAATGAGTTTTTAGGGTAGAATTTAAATGCTGATAATCAGGGTTTTCTCGAAAATTCAAATCCAAACCAAATTTTGAACTTGACTCAAACAATTCAATTCAATACGCATAACATAAATGTAAACTTGTTTTAGTGAATGCATATCAAAGTTTGCAATATGACCAATGCATTGCAATGCATATGATGACATGTCCTGTTTTTAATATTTAAACACCTAGGGTGTTACAAACCGTAGCCACCAATGGCTGGTCTAGAGGCTTGTCAACCATGGGATCTTCTTCTTTGATGGAGGGCGTGAGCAAGTCTTGAACAAATACACCATGTGGGACTTTGGCTCGGGATGATCCTAACTTTGACAGCGCATCTGCTGCTTGATTTTTGTCCTGGACCACATGTGTGTACTCGAAGCCATAAAACTTGCCTTCTAGCTTTCTGATCGATTTGTAGTATGCATCCATCTTTTCGCTGGTCGTATCCCAGTCCTTATTGAGTTGGTTGATGACCAAAGCTGAGTCTCTATA
This sequence comes from Miscanthus floridulus, assembly GCF_019320115.1. NCBI lineage: Eukaryota > Viridiplantae > Streptophyta > Magnoliopsida > Poales > Poaceae > Miscanthus > Miscanthus floridulus. Next base: position 86,554,217 of record NC_089580.1, on the reverse strand, counting down.
GACATAGAGATGTTTGACACCAAGCTCGACCGCAATGCGCAGACCATGTAGGCATGCTTCGTACTCGGCGACGTTATTAGACGCCAGGAAATAAATCCTGAGGATGTATCGGAGCTGCTCCTTGGATGGTGACATGAAAAGGACTCCTGCTCCTGCGCCATCGATGTTGAGAGAGCCATCGAAGTACATCTTCCAATACTCATCGGGCCCCTGAGAGGCAGGTGTGATTAAGTCTGTCCACTCGATGATGAAATCAACAAGTGTCTAAGACTTGATCGTAGTACGGCTTGCAAATTCCAAGGAGAAAGGGCATAGCTCCATTGCCGATTTGACAATGCGCCCGTTTGCATCCTTGTTGCGAATGATGTCTCCTAGAGGGTACTCAGTCATGACCACCACGTGTGAATTTTAATAATTAATCTATGAATCCAATGACCATGGAATTTATTGGAGGTTGTCCTAGTACCTTAAGGATGTTTACAAAAATATAAAATCTGTTGCTGGACTCTTTTCACTAGGGTTTTCTATTTATGTTATTTTAAGCCTTTATGCCTTGTCATTTTTGTGTAGGAGGTTATACTTGTTCAAATGATGTGAATTTTTTCAAGTAGCCTACTTGGAGCATTTAATACCTACTATAATTTTTGTAGATTAAATGGTGCAGTTTTCATATATGTTTGTTATTCCTCTTAAATAATTAGATAAATTAAGAAAGGCATTAAAAGAAATGAATTGGTGATGAACACCTTACTTTCTGGTGTTATTTTGATATGTGTGATGAGTTAGTAAAGTTGGTTTTGTCCATTTATATGTTTGCCACATAAGTTAATAATTATTTTCTTGCATTATGTCTTTATGGATAGCTCTGGGAACTTTGCACAGTTCACTATGATAATTTGGTTTTCTGGGAAAGTGGTGAATACAAAATTATAGATAACTTATGTATCTAGCTCTTGTTAAAATTTGGTGGCATTTGGCCGAGTAGTTTAGGAGTTACAGTCACTCAAAGTTAGATCACAGTTTTGCTTGCTCTCTGTCTTGTTTGGACCTGATTATGTGGTTCTGTAAATTCGACTAGGTAAAGGTTGGAATCATGCCTTGAGGTCTGAAAATGAATTGTAGGCAATTTCATAATCTTTCCAAATTGTCTTGTTGCTTATCATTTTGATTTGTAGATCTCCAGTTATGATCAGTTTACAGTACCGCTGTATAGTTCCTGTTTTGCTGCAATACGAATGTTGGTGTGTATGCTTTGTTACAATGTTCTTGTTGATTGTTTAGGTGCTAGCCTAACTTGAGAACATGATTAGGTGCAGGTACTAGGTCCTTAACTGAAGATGAGCAATTGTACATTAGGTTGTATAAACTTGGTAAGTTAAAGTGATTTGAATAGAGCTTAAGTTAGAATATGCGGACTGCAGTAAGCATGTGCATTCTTCGAGCATCCCTAACTTCGTTCATGTGCATCCATGATATTTATCTTGCGCATACATGCAATAGGTGTGCCAGAGGGAGTGATGCTTCTGGAGTTCGAGGGAGCGAGCCAGGAGGAGGAGCCCGAGGTTCAGGCAATCGACGAAGCAGCCGCCAAGGAGGAGTTGCCCGAGTGCCCTGATCACTGCCCATCCTCTTTCCTAAAAGGCAAGCCCCGGAGCATATTAAGTCTCCCATGTTTTTACAAATATCTTAAGTATCTTTTATCGTTGCTGATGCATTAAGTATAGGAATTGGTTGGAACCAATTGTTGCATAATATATCTATCCATGTCCAGATATCGCACTTGAATCCTATTTAAGTTTAGGAATGGGTTAATTGCTTAGCCATGCTTAGTGCGGTAGAAGTCGGGTGATTTTCTGTCACCTGCGATCTTTAGGATGAGGTGGATCACGGTTGGCTATATTTTCTATCATGGAAAAGAACCATGTTAATAATGAATTAAGACCAGGCAAAGTCTTGTGTAGGTTTGGACATAGTGACTCCGTCTGTGTCATTTAAGGACCGATACACTGTACGTCCTCATGTCATGTTGAACGCAGCTTAACACTTAGCTGGCCAGATAACTTATTCTGACCACGAAGCCTAGTAGCTCGATTCTGGCCAGGGTCACGAACAGTTGGTTGCAATCTGGATGGCAGTAAGGATGTGCGGAGAACCATTGGCAAAAGCCCAAGGGCGGGTTAAGTCACCGAACACTCATGGCAGAGTGGTTCTCTAGTTTTGTGGCACTGATCGTACACGTGACTCCTGAATTGTACTAAAGGTGACTTGTTGCGACCCTGATGGGGGAAGCAGGGTTGGTGTTAGGAATACCCCTCCAGCTAGATAGGAATCAATTCGAATCACCGTCTCTCCCAGATAGTGAGAACTTGACTGAGCAGCAGCAACGTAGATTCACTTAATTTAACGATATGGTTAAATGAAGAATGATGATAATGTTGCCACAGTTTATACCTGCTATGGTTAATAATGTTTGCATCTTAATCAAGTGATTGCTTAGTATAGGTGCTAATACAGATGATAGGTTAATGGCTAAAAGTCACTGCTAGCTCAGGTTAAGAGTTGATCATTATTACTTATGCTTTTCTGTAAAAAGAAAGTGTCAACCAGATCCACTAAATTAAGCTATGCATGATCCTTGGTGTCAATCATTTTGGTTTTCGATGGGTAAGTCTAGCTAAGTACATTCTTGTACTTAGGGTTTATTCCCTCTTGTTGCAGATGACCTTCTTTATTAGGGCTTCTGTAAGTACTGTCTCCACCCGGCGGGTGATGAAGACTAGATCACGGGCATGATCTCTATTTATCTTATCCGAATGCTTTTGTGGGATGTGATCGGCAAGCTGTTACTTGTATTTGAACCCGTGTGTGTGAGTTAAACTATTTGCTTCCGCTACTTTACAAGACATGGTTTGTAATAACTATGACTCTAATGTGTCGTAATCTATCTGCAAACTGTTTGTGAAATGTTGTAACGTGTGATGTGTTATGTTGAATTACTGTGATCTTGGTTGTATGCAAGTTGGTTTGAAATCCTTCATGGTTTCAGTTGACTACCGGGTTTATATGTGCTCAAGTGCGAGTTTTTGATTGTTTCGATGATTATTTTTGTACTTGTGCTTTTATTAATTGGATGGTTCTATGACAAATTCTAGGGAATCGAGCTGCATCATGTCCCCCGAAAGGACAATGATGCTGCCGATTTTCTCACAAAATTGGCTGCTAGGCGAGATCCGTCCCCGAGCGGGGTCTTCATCAACGATCTCCATGAGCCATCCACCCATGTCCTGGAAGGTCTAATCCAGACACACCCCGATGCCAAGCCAGCGCCCAGGGCTCCAACTTCGACGCTAAGCCAGCGCTCGAGGGCTTCGACCCCGGTACCTCTATGACGACGTCACCTACTGACGTCGCCGTATTGGCACTCAACCAAATAGACTGGCGAGCACCGCTACTCGCCTACCTCCTCAAGGAGGTTCTTCTACCCAAAAGGACTGAAGCTCAATGGATCGCTCGACATGCTAAGACCTTCGTCATGCTCGGTGACAAAACTCTACAAACAGAGTCCATCGGGGGTGCTCATGAAGTGCATCCCCACCAACTAGGGGAAGCAGCTCCTCCTCGAGGTCCATGCCAGGATCTACGGACATCATGTGGCCCCGAGGTCGCCGGTCGGAAAAGCCTTTCACCAAGGTTTTTACTGGCCCACTGCACTATGAGATGCAGAGAAGGTTGTCCGCAGGTGTGAGGGATGTTAATTCTATGCTCAACAAACTCATTTGGCGGCACAGGAACTTCAAACCATCCCCATCACCTAGCCATTCGTGGTCTGAGGCCATGACATGGTACGACCCCTAAAAAAGGGCCCAGGTGGCTTCACTCACCTACTCGTAGCAGTCAACAAGTTCACCAAGTGGATAGAGGTCAAGCCCATCACCAACATCCGCTTGGAAGAGGCGGTCAAATTCTTCCTCGACATCATCTACCAGTTCAGCGTCCATAACTATATCATCACTGACCATGGGACTAACTTCACCAGAAAGAAGTTCCTAGACTTTAGTAATGGATATGACATCAGGATTGACTGGGCCTTGGTCAGACACCCACGTACTAATGGTTAGGTCGAGCGTGCCAATGGCATGGTACTCCAAGGACTTAAGCCACGCATCTTCGATCAACTCAACAAGTACGTCGAGTGATGGGTTGTAGAGGTCCTAGTGATCCTCTAGAGCCTGACAACGACCTTGAATTGATCCATAGGGTTCACACCCTTCTTCCTGGCCTACGGAGCTGAAGAAGTGCTGCCTCCGACCTCGACCACAGCACCCCAAGAGTGAAGGCTTTCGACCACGACTGAGCCACGGAGGCTCAGCAAGACCAAGTCAACCTGCTCAAAGAGGCCCACAAGATGACCATCACCCACTCCACTCGCTACCAGCAAACTCTCCATAGGCACCATGAAAGGAAGATCAAGGGGAAGATCCTTGAAGTCAGTGATCTCGTACTCCAAAGAACCCAATCAACGAAGGAAAAACACAAACTCTCCCCACCATGGGAAGGACCCTATACGATGACCGAAGTGATCCAACCGGGCACCCACCGACTGGAGGACAACAACGGCAACGTTCTCACCAACACTTGGAACATTAAACAGCAACATCATTTTTTCTAATAAAATTTGGTCTTATCGCTTTTTAGTCAAACACTTGCTCCTATAAAAGCACCCTAGCCCAAACACTTTCAGCCCAGGTCGCTCGGGGGCTCCATGAGGGTACAATACCAAATACTACCTCTCTTTTTCACTATCACATGGTAAACAACTTCGTCCCCGAATAGAAGTGCATTCCATTCCTTTGATTGCCCTATGTGACTTTGTTCTTACTCCTAACCGAACGCACCTCGCCATGACCTACAGTAACGAGCAACCGAGCCCCGTGGGCCATGCCCAGGTTCTCAAAAGCTATAGCCTACAGAACTAATGGGCAGGTGCAAAAAAGAAAGGATAAAAACAAAAGCTATGCTAGGATAAAAAATAAGAAACAAATAGTGGTTCTATCATAAAAACAGAACTAATGTATTCATTGATACAAAAAATGTTCACATGGGGGCTCATCCATGAACTCAACTATTACATTTTCTAACTACTTCTACTCCAAATACTATTGTGGCTACTCAACGACATCGCTTGACGCCAAAGGAGAGGCCACGACACACGCTGTCGGACATAACCACCGCCACAGGGGCCCTACCTAGTTTTGCTCCCTTGACTTCGGCGAGCGCAACGGGTACCTCAATAGACCTACCTAGTTCTGCTCCCTTAACTTTGGCAAGTGCAATGGGTACCTCAAGGGTGTCGTGCCCATAGATGCTTAGCAGAAGAGCATGGAGCTCTGGACCTTCTCATGCAGTCAAGGCAGCTCCTAGGCAGGGACGCTGCCGCCGAGGTATGGCCACCATGGCTGGAAGAGATCTCATCAAACTTTATTAACTAGCCAACCTGAGCAGCTACAAGCATGGAACCCTCCACCAGCACGATCTTGGGCAACTTCCCCTCCGACAAGGCTCGCCCGGTGAAGATCCACCGGAAAAAAATCCACACATGGCTCCATCCCAAAAAAGGCCTCGCAAATGAATCTAGCGCGCCACCTCCTTTAGTGGAAGCCACCCCTTCTCAGGCAAAGATGACCAGCATCACCCCAAGTAGACTCCAGCTCGACATCATGCTCCAAATTCATGAAAGGATCTATAAGTCCTCCCCCTCGCTTACCCTCTCTCTCACTTAGGAATCACCGCAACATACAGGTACTCTCGGTGAGGAGGAAGAAGGAAAGGCAATAGTTGGAGAATAGGCAAAGGACTATGATGAGAAGCCCTCTCCCTCCACCTATTTAAGGAGAAAACACGACAGCCGAAGAGGGGCAAAAGATCAGAGCGAAAAACTCTCTCCCTTCCCCCATTTAATACGGATGGGAAACGATGGGATGCACCTTGACCGATGGGACGCACACTGACCGATGGAATGATGCCTGGTCAGATGGAATGATGCCTGGTAAGATGGGACATGGCCTGGATATGAACCACCACTACCGCATGTCGGGCGCAAAAACCAAAGCATCACCATGCACAGGCGGCTTTCCGCCTCCCTAGGCGGGACTTCAAAAAAACCCAAACAACGGGATCTTCACCAGGAGAGACCATCGGGCTTCCTAAGTCAATCGAATGTCTTAGAAAAACATGCTGAGAGATAGGTAAGGAGCAAAGGGATGCCCTCATGTAGGCCATGCCAACTCCATCACGAATGATGAGTATGGGTCCCGGTCGAACATTTCTGATTAGAGCTCTTCAAACCCCGTCACTCGAGTCATCAAGGTAACACTACCAACCCCAGCTATTTCTTTATATAATCATCCATACATTCATACATGCATTCATTCCATGTGCCCGTGCCCCCTAGATGATTTAGGCCCTGAATAGCCCCAAGGGCTCGGGATCTAAGCAATCGCACGTGCAATGAAATGCATCACAAACGCTCCGTGTTGCGTCATGAAGCGGCAGTTGCCTCATTCAACATGAGCAACTACCGACCAGGGTTCAAAGGCAGGCCCATGAAGGGCTCAAGGCCGCCCCACATCAAACAGAGCCTAGGGAGAAAATGCAGATGAGCCCCATGCAACCCTTGCCCAGTCTGCCCCAAAGCAGACAGGGTCATCTCAACCTTCTCGTTTGATCGTAAACCTCTCTCCAAGTCCACAGAATCTCCATTGATGGGAGGCCATCAGACCACCCGGGTCGGTCTCCAGAATGACCTAGGCATCTGCTGGGTTGTAAGTAAAGGAGAAGTGGAATGTCATAAGAGGGCTATGCCGACCCCGTCATGAACGACAGACCCAAATTCCACTCGATCATACCCGTTAGCGAACTCACCGAGCTCGTCACTCGAGCCCGAGCGATCGATGCAAGCGACAAAACTCAGCCCCTCCGATTGCAAGAAACCAAGGATGGAGTAATGCACACAACTCAAACCGACCCCTACCAAAGCCCAATGGGGTTTAGGGGCTCAAGACACCCAAAAAAATCTGGGTCTAAGATCCCAAACTCGCCCCATCCCTTAGCTACGCTTCGACTACACACCAAACACCTAGGTCTGTGACCCCAATCTCACCCCATCCCTCAGCTACGCTTCGACTGCACACCAAACGCTTGGGTCTGCGACCTCGAACTCGCCCCATCCCTCGGCTACGCTTTGACTGCACACCAAACGCCTGGGTCTGCGACCTCGAACTCGCCCCATCCCTCGGCTATGCCTCGACTGCACACCAAAACACCTAGGTCTGTGACCCCAAACTCACCCCATTAGAATCCATGACTCTGACTCGCCTGATCCCATGGCATGCACCGATGCTAGGATCCACGAGCCTCATCTCGTCTGATCCCTAAACTAACTGCCTCGCCCAATCCCACGGCGTGCACCGACGCTAGGATCCATGAGCTCCACCTCTCCTGATCCCAAAACTAACCGCCTCGACTGTGAAATGACACCTTGGTTGATGACTCTATCTCAACTAAAAAATACGCTCACATGCTCACTGAAAAACCCCCCAGACAATTCTGCCCGAATCGCCCAGGGCCTCAAGGGCTACACCCGCGGGTGCGCTCGCGCGCACCCGCTGACGAAACAAAAACCTCCCCTGCTGGCAACACAAAAACCCCTAGACAATTCTACCTAAATTGCCCGGGAGCTCGAGGGGTACACCCATGGGTGCGCTCATGCGCACCCACCGTCAAGACAAAAATCTCCCAAATCATTCTACCCGAATCGCCCGAGGGCTCAGGGGCTCCTGTCGGGTTCATAAACCCAGGGTCCCTCACAGACCAACTTCCCAACAGAGGCCTAGCCCAGCAGGCAATGTTGCAAACAACACGCACCTCATGGGCTGGCCCAAATACCTAAATGATAGGCCAGAAGGGTGATCCAATCATCGACCAAAAGGCATAGTCAAGGAGGAACGACGCCCATTTCTGACTCCAGCCCACCTCTCTGACCGGAGCGCTCGCTTTGGTCTCCAGCCCACCTCCGGACAGCCTCTCCGACTAGAGGGCCTGGCCAAAACACCACTTCTAACTTTGACCCATGTCTTCGACCAGGGATGCACAAGACCCCTGCTCACTACTCTTCTCTGACTAGCATGATCAGAGCCTACTGGAACCAACCAACCGGGGACGCCCGCTCGGTAAGGACTAGGAAACAGATGGAGAAACTAAGGTAGGGAGCATGAGCCAAACTAGAATACCAGGGATCGTACCCTATGCACCTGCCAGGGAGCACCCTATGACCCTCCTGGCATGACAGAACCCAAGCAGTGTTGTAGGTGCCGACATTTTCCCCTATAGTATTATGGGCACCATTAACTCCCATACGGTAAGGCTCCCCCAACATGACTCTAGGCATCAACAGTGTTGTGGGCGCTAGCATTTACTATACCAAGCGAACATGGTAAAACCCCTTACACGCCTCTAGGTATCAATAGTGTGGCAGGCGCCGACGTCTGCCTCACCCGAAGATGACAACATAACCTCCCACGTGCATCTGACATTAAACAGTGTTGTGGCTGCCTACCATCATCCTGTACCTACCGGCTTGGGCAACATTCATATTCATTTAGATCGACCAAGATCACTAGTACACAACAGCAGAACCATCAGGTTCAAACCATGAGCACACGCTCAAACACTTAGCACATAGCGGAGCTCCCATTGCTTTCGGTCCCTCTGACCAAAGTCCAACCGGACCTCTTGTACCCCCCCATCTCTCTCCTTCTCATTTGTAACCCCACTAGAAACTTTGAGCACTTAGGCTCAGGAATAAAGTGACCAACCGACTCAAATTGGACATAGAGCACGTTGCCTAAACCAGTATAAACCCTGTGTCATTAAGTGCTAGGCCACCTCCGATCATAATGTACGACAAAACTATAAATATTTATGTGTTGGTCACTTTCTGCACCGACACTAGGTGTCTTCCTCACCTACTTTTAGGCTCCAGGACTATAATGTATACATTGCCCCTTGCGGCGCATGTATCAATACTAACATCCTCTTTGACTAAGTCATGGATGATGATCATCTGACTTCGCCAACAAAGCCTAAGTGTGTACACTTCACCTAAGGTCGATGTCTTTGGCAAGCTCCACCCCGTTTTCTTCACTGAACAGCTGGTCGGACTGCTAGGTGAATGGACTTCATCGCCGACCAGTTAGTCGAACTGTTTGGCATTTACTTCTACTCGGCGCTCACTTCGTCGCCCACCAGTTGGTTGGACTGCTCGATGCCCGATTCTTCGCCAACCAACTGGTCAGATTGTCCATCGCTTCATCATCAGCCACGCTAGGGGCTCACCAACTAAGCTAGAGACTCCCCGATGTTCGGATTCTACATGTAAGCATCGCCAGCTAAGCTAAGGACTCAGTGTTTAGATTCTTTGTGCAAGAATCACCGGCTAAGCTGGGGACTCCCTTGGCGGTTGGATCTAGCTATGTCTCATCGGTGTGCTATCAAGTTGCTCCATGCTATTTGGATCAAGGTGCTCATCTTGGGCAGTATGTTTGGGTCATGATATGCACATGTCAGATGACATCGACAAGCTTTCAGACTTATTTTTTTGAGCCTACTACAAGATTCATTCTTCATCTTCCAGTAGGCTCAGGGACTAAATGGCTACACTTCACCTAACAATGAATGTTGTGCTTATTTCCTGATTTACCCTCCTTATTGACTAAATCATGGATGATTCCTCACAAACGGAGTCTAAGTGGCTACACTTCGCCTAAGGTGGAGAATTTTCAAATTTTTATCTTGAGCCCCTTACATCCTTCTAGCAAGCCTTACTTAGTTAAGTCTGAGATCTATGTACTAGTTAAACCAATCGGCTTTGAGTTTCACTGCTCAGTTTACCAGTTAAACTAGTCGGCATTGACTTCCACCACTCAGATCACCGGTTAAACTGATCAGCTTCATGTCAAACTGCTTGGACCTGCTCAAGACGACGTTGCTTAGCGGATACAAGGCGCTCAGGGACTAGCTATGGGGGTATATGTAACACCCCAGGTGTTTGTCACTAGTTAAGCAATGGGTTTGAGCTCAAACATGACATGTTAAGTGGTGATGAAGGTGTCAAGATCAAATCTACAAGAGTAAGCTCCAACTTAAACTTGGGCAACACACCTTTGCTTGCATATTGGCCCTTTTCAGATATACACCTAAGTAATGTTGAGGGTGCTTCTTTCATGTGCCTCACATCAATTTTCCACCCACATGGATGATTTGAAAAGTTTCATGAAGTTTGGAATCAAGAAGTTACATGAAAATGGTAAGTTATAATCTTTCTTGGATTGCTTTATTAAGTGAATGGAATTATAGGTCATAAACCAAACCTTGCTACCTTACCCAAATGACTCTAATTGAACTCTACAACAAAAGTCATGAAGGGTTCGTGTTGAGCAAAGGTCAAGAAAATGCCTCAATCGGTCTAAAACTTTGATTTAAGCTTTACTGTGATGCTAGTTTGACCTATGTTGACCAATCAATTACATTGCTTGCATAGAGTTGCACCTTAAATCAAAGTTGAAGCTTGAGTGGAGTAGAACAAACTTTGTTTTTGGACTAAGAGCCAGATCAACTCAGAACTAAGTCAAATCGAGGCTCAAACATTGAATCGGCAGCTGTTTTTGGTACTTACAATTTTTCTAAGTCTGGAATTCATCGTCGACATTGGCATCTCGCGTTCTCGTAATTTTGTTAAGAAATGTGATCAGGTCCCATAATAAAAGTTGGAGTATACATGATGGAGATGAGCATGTATAAAGATGGCACTCGTTGGACTTCTTTTTTACCATCAATTTGGGCTTTTGTTCATCGCTATCAACGCGCTGACGCTATTATCTTGGAGATTAATTAACCATTGATGTGTTGCCCAAATGACCTGAGTGCCTTAATGAAAAATGTAGAGTAGGCCGAGGTGAACAAACTTCATTTTTGGCCCACTGTCTGATTCAGCACAGAAGTGGCCCAAATCGGCTCCCCACCATGTCCACTACGGCGCTCGCCACGTGCTCGATAGTTTGTCTACGTGGCCGCCATGCACTGGAGCGCACCCCACCATGGCCGACGCGCATCCTACCTCAGTGCCACATGCCGCCTCATGCCCTGCTCCTCCATAACCAAGTGTCAGAGCTACCCCATCCCTCACCCGCCCCTTCTCGCTCTCTCGCTCCGACCCCGCGCCTACGCGCGCGTGCCAGAGCACGCCCGCCATGGCCACCACCGCCGAACTTCCTTGCCACCGCTACTCCCTCTCTTGCAATCCCTCCAGCGCCACCACTGAGTATGCCTACGGCTCCACGACCGCCTCTCCAAGCTCTAGTCGAAGCCAAGACCCACCGTGTGCTTGCTGTCGCTGAAGCTACCGCTGCTGGCAGTGCCGTCCTGGCACTGCTCAGCTGCTGCGCTGCTGCTGCCTACAGCTTGGCCAGCCAAGGCTAGGCGTGGCCATGGCTGGCCACGGCCAAGCCCTAGCGTGTCCCCTCCTTGCCTCCGCCGGCCACTGCCCCGCTGGCCGAGCCCTCCGTCTCCCGTGCTGGCTGCCGTCCCTGTCTCATGGAGCAAGAAGACGGACCTCACACAGCAATAAGGGAAAAGGGAGGGGCCTAAGTGTGAAACTGTAGGCTCATTTAAATAGTGCCTGAAGGACCTATTTGCTGATGTTGATTTATGTTTTGTGTAGGGTCCCCGATGCAAGATTTACATTCCTTTTCTTTTGATTTTTGTAGATTTGGATGATGAAATCTGAAAATTCATAGAAATTAGTATAAAAATCATAAAATAGTAAATGAGAACTTTTTGGAATACTTGTGAAATTTTCTATGCAGTAGATCTATAATATGACATGTTTTAGTTCAAATAATTTTCTGTAAAAATAGATTCATGTAGCTAGGTTTTTAATAATAGTTGTGTCTTGTCTTTTTCATAACTGCAGTTGTGGTGCTCAAATAAATGTGAAATTTTGATGGAGTGTTGATGTCTGGTAAAAATATTAGGATTTTAGGCTTGATAGTTTATGATCTATAAAAATAACAAATGCCCTATGTTGCCTTGCTCCTATTCTGAACAGTCCTCCATGTTTGAATTAATTGGCTTAGTTAAGTTATGAATCATGACTTTATGATAATACATGAGTTGTAGTACTTTTCGCAAGCTTTTAAAAAAGATAAATATCATGATTTTTGGCTAAGTAGATCTTGAGTTATAGTTGCTTAAATCTCTGTGGTTGTTTCTGCATAAACCCAGACAGGATTGCCTTGTTGGTACTGTGGGTCCTTTTTAATAGTATAATTAGCTCTAGGTGTTTATAACAAAGTTGTTTAGAATTTTCTAAGCTTTCTAAAAAGTCTAGAACCATATTTATTGGACATGTGGAACTCTAGTTATATCTATCTAAAATTGCATGTCAGATTCTATACATGTTTTGAATAGAGATGCATTTATTGGATTAATTGACCTTGTTATGTATATAATCATCTTAATATTATAATAATAAAGTTGTAGGTAACTTCATAATCTTTTCAAAAAGTTATTATTCATGTTTGTTGGAAGTCTAGAACTCTAGTTATGCTTCTCTGAAGTTCCTATCAGTTTTCTGTACCAGTGCTGTTTGGACTGCATGTGCAGTTTTGCTTGTGCAATCATTTTTGTTGTGGAAATGATGTTTGTTGTGGTTGTATTGAATACCAAAGTTGTATATAAATTCATATTCTAGCTTGTGATAAATTTTCATGACCATAGGTCTGATAATTTAGGAGCTATAGATTTTGTAAGTTCATTGTCAGATTTTGCATGCTCTTTGTACAGATCTGAATGATGGAGTTGTCTGACTTAGCTACGCTTTGAATCATGTCTTGGAGATAATAGAAGAAGTGTAGCACTTTTCATGAGCTTTCTAAATTGTTAAATATCACTCCTTTGGTGGTCTAAATCTCCCGTTATAAGCTTGTGAAGTTGTATGGTAGAATCTGTCCAAGTCTAGACAGAGGTGCTCAATTGTGCTTGATTGACCTTGTTAATTAAGGAATCACTTTGTGATGTTAATAAACTTGTTTTAGATAATTTAATAAGCTTTCTATAAAGTCTAGAATCACCTTCTTGGATGTCTAGATCTCCAGTTATGGATAAAACAAGTGACTACTATGTCGCTGTCTAGATTTCTATACATGTGCTAAGTGATTGCTTTAGCTTGCTCTTGTGTTGGCTAAACATGTTGGTTAGTTCTTGATCGATGCATCTGTGCAATATCTGAACTTAAGTTCAATTGTGTGCCATACCTAATATGCTTGCTATCCCCCTATAATAGGTTGTGTGATGTTTAGTTAAATAACTCTAGATGCCTATGTCTTGCATGATCTTATGTTTGCCTTGAATGCTATTATGTGATGCATCTCCTATTACCATTCTTTATATTTATGCACTTGCATCTTGCATTTCATCTAGGTATGCTAGATGAACCACGTGAAGGCCATGATGTTGGAGCCAAACCTAAAGACGGTGTATGGTGGACCTATCCCAAAGGTGGAAGGACTGGACAAGTGCTAGGATGGAAGATGCTTGCCAAGCGAGTGTCATCTAATAAACACTAACCTAGTGTTGGATCACAGGAAAGCCTCGGAGCATTCTAAGCCTTCTATGTTTTTACAAATATCACTTGAGTTCTTTATGTTTGATGCATTAGGTTAAAAGAGTTGATTGGAACCACTTGATGCATATAAATTTCCTTGTCCAGAAATATACCTTTAACCCTGTGTAGGTCTAGGATCGAACTTGTGCTTAGCCATGCTTAGACCGGTAGAAGTCGGGTGATTTCCTATCACCTGCGAGATATAGGTGGATACCGAACCACGGTTGGCTATATTTGCTATCGTGGAAAAGAACCATGGGGTAATGTAAATGGAGACTGGGCGGGATGTCGATAGAGAAGCAACAAGACATGGAGGTCTTGGGTGTGGATCTATCCCCGTCTGTGTCGATTAAGGACCATACTGTTGTTGGCGCTTCTGACAAGACTGAATGCATGCCTATCACTTAGCTGGCCGGATAACTCATTCCGACTGTGAAGCCGAGTAGCTCAACTCAGGCTGGGGCCCGCTCTGTAAGAGTGCACACTCTGGATGGTAGTAAGGATGTGCGGGGAGCCAGACGTGAGCCTAAGGGCAGGCTAGGCCTGAACATCCTGGCAGTTGGTTGTCCCTGATTGTGCGGCGCTAGGTGAACTCGTGAAATGTGTACCTGAGTTGTACCAAAGGTGACCTAAGACTACCTTGGTGCAGGTATGTCTGGATTTGTGTTAGAAATAAATTCTCAGCTGGTTGAAATCGATTCGAATCGCCGTCTCTCCCGGATAGTGAGAAACTTGGCAAGTCCCAACATCGTAGTAATTGTATTATGGAATATGATGGTTCGGATAAACATGGAATTACTATACCTACTTTGGTTACTATTGTATGCTCTTAAAATGATATATCATATGTTTGGCACAGGATAGTTGCTAATCTAGAGATGGATAGTTATAATTAACTTGATGATGGAACTATAATTGTATAACTAAGTTAATCACTTTTTATGCAAAATGTTGTCAAGCTAGCTCCACCTATAAAGCCTTGCATGATCCTTGGAGTCATTTTATTTTTGGTTTATGATGGGTAAGTCTAGCTGAGTACATTTGAGTACTCAGGGTTTATCCCACCATGTTGTAGGTGAAGTTCTCGGCCTGCTGAAGATGGTGGCTAACCACCGGTGGGCTCGATGACTCTATATTTATTTCTCATCTATATACTTTTATCTAGGGATGTCACTTATGCTAGCAATGTATTTGGAACTTATATTAATGTAATCATTTGAAAGCTATGTTGTTTTCACTAATCGGTTTTGAAACCCAAACTTGTACTGTTATTTGTGAACCTATTTGTAATATTATTTCTGCTGCAACTCTGCGTATGTGATGTGTATTTGCTTAATCATGTGATCTTGGTTGTGATGTTGATTTACCGAGGTCCTTCATGACACTCAGCGGACTACCGGGTTTATATAAGTGAAAGTATGCGTGTGTCAACGTGTTAGCGGGGACAACCGTATTTGATCTTGTATAAATTGGACGGTTCTGTCATAGTATAACCCTAGGTACCCATGGCAATGGACATGGATCGCACCACTAGGGGAGGTCTAGCCCATAAGATCAAGGCCTATGGTGCTCGGCTCTAGTCGACGTGCACCGCAAGGCAATCAGAAGATATCTTGGTGATGAAGGAAGATCTATTCAAATATGATAGATATCATATTCCTTGTAAATACTTACCATATAGCCAAATAGATCTAGGCCTAAACCAACTTGTAACCATACCCCTAGACTATATAAGGCGGGTAGGGACCCCCCTTGAATTCATCTGATATTCAATACAATCCACCAAAGACACATGACGTAGGGTATTATATCAATCAGACGGCCTGAACCTGTCTAAATCGATGTCTCTATGCTCGTGTCACCATCTAGTTCCTATTACATGCACCTCCACTAATCATCTACTACCATGGGTATACTTCTTGGTAGACTGCTGACTAGATTTCATCGACAGCGCCCCTCCCAGACAAGCAGCAAAAACCTTTTTTTGAAGAATGTTGTATCCTAAGAAGCTCCACCAGAGCAGAGACATCGACGCAGATGACACTTTGGGAGCAGCTTGCTGGTGAATAGGAAAGTACATCTGAGCTCGTCAAACTAGTAGATGAACTGAAGGTGAGGACAGAAAAGGCTAAAAGGGAGCTTGAGGAATTCAAGCAACAGCAACAGGAGGAGTACAATAGGCTCAGTGAGCTAGTCTTGTGCTTAAGCTCTCCTATTAATTAACTCTCTATCTTCAACTCCTATGGCTTGATGCGGTGAACATTCATGGTCTGTTGTGTGGACGCATGTGATGGTTTGATGTTATGATACTCTATCAGTGGTTCGCTGCTAATGTGTGAAATGTTAATTGTGGTTATTTGATTGCCAAGCTAAATTATTATGTAGTCAATCTGTGCAGTAGTGATGATCTCGAATTACTTCTATGATGAATTAATTGTACTCCACGCAGTAGAACCAGAATAGACCACATGATCAAATAAAAATACGATAAGTGAATGAACTAGTGCATGACATGTGAAATAGCTAGAACACGACACGTGGGCTATTAAAAATCCGACACATGGAAGGATGTCTTCAAGCCATGTGGCTGAATAAAAATGCGAAACATGGACGGACAGTGTCGTGATGCGTGGTCGAATAAGAAATGGCCATGTGGACCAATAAAAATATGCCACATGGTCCAATGAAGAAGTGACACATGATCCAACCGTAACACAACATGTGTGCCCATAAAAAACTAACATGTGGAACAACAGGAACACGACATGTGGTCCAGTAAGAACCTAAAACATGCAAGAACTAGAGATGGACACGTTGTACAATAAGAAGGTGACCCGTACCTAAACCATCTCCAATGCAACCGGCTATAGCACGTACATGTGGAAAGCATCTCTAATGGAAGCACCCACCAGTGTGGTAGGCCCCTTCCACGCATGCCAAAATAGTTCTATGATGTTCTATTTTCATCATAGATCAAGCCACTTCTATGACGTTTTGCAAAAATCGTCATAGAATTTCAAGTGTGACGTGACTTCTATGACGAACCGGTTTTCATCATAAATTCATCATAAAACTAAAATTATGACGAATTTGTCTTATTCAGTGACGAAAGTTGATCGTCATAGAAATGGATATTCCTACTAGTGCTCCCGTCTGCGCCCTTTACTAAAAAATAATCTCTCTATTGTGCTTCTTCTTCACCGCGCCGCTCGCCTACACTGCGCATCCGTGCGCCACAGGCGCCACGATCATGCTGTCTGCTCGTCGTGGCCGCATGAGCCATGCTGTCTGCTCACCGTGGCCACCTCCAATGAGCCGACGAGCCTCCACGATGGATGCTCCATCAAGCAGGCGAGGGGAGGAGCTTCGTGTGATGCCGTCCCACGGCAAGTTGCCCGCGCCGCTACCACACCAGGCAACTCCATGTACTATTGCTGACCTTCACGTTGGCATCGAACTTCGCAATGATGAGCCTCCATTCGTCCAAGCAGTAAGGTGATATTGCACTGAAAGCGCATGTTGCAAGCGTATATTTCAAGTGTTTCAGGTGTCTCAGAGATATGTTGCAAGTGTTTTCATTTGGATGTTGTAAAAGTAGATCAAAATGTTGCACATGATGCATTGGCTATACACGTTTGTTGCAAATGTATGTTCCAAATATTTTGTCTATTTTCCTGACATATGTTTGTAAGTATTTCATCTGAATGTTGCATATATTTCATAGATATGTTGCAAGTGTTTTTATCTGGATGTTGCATATGTTTTGCAATGACTTTTAAGTATTTTCAGGTGTTTTTGCAAGTGTTTCAGATTATGTTTCAAGTGTTTCATCTGTCTTCAGACGCATATTGCAAATGTTTCATTTAGGTGTTTCAAAAGTAGATCGGGTATTGTACATGTTGTAATGGCACTGGTGGCTGGCCACCACCTTGCTCTTGTCCACGAACTCCTAGACCGGCGGCATGGCCCTGCTGTGGATCACCAGCAGCTCCCACGCCCTGCCTCCCGAGACGATGCGGCCCTGTTCGCTTGAACTTATCAGCCATGGTACAATATTTTTCTCTCATAATAAATTAATAAATAGTACTTTTCATCCTGTCTTTTCAGCGAAGCGAATAGGGCCTGGTCAAGAGGGATGGCGGCGTAGGTGCGGGAAGCGGAGGAGAGGCGGATTCGCGTAAAATGGAGCAGCATGTGGCAGCATCCGGGAGCGGGTGTCCTTCTGGACGTCTGGCTAGCCACACCATATCCTTAGGGCGTGTTTGGTTTGCACCTCCTAATTTTTTTTGATCTAACCTCTCTACTTGACACCTCTGAACCAACTTCATTCCTTGCTAAAATAGGAACGTTAACCCTCATTTCTTTTGAATGTATTCTTAAATCCCCAAAGGGTGAGCTTGGATCCAGAGATGGAAAGCAGTTATGAAATGAAAAGAAGGAGAAGAAGAAAACAAGAAGACAAGAAAAAGAATAAGATAGGCTCAATCGCTTAGAAAGCTGGTTAGGAAGCTAGAATAGAAGTAGTCCAAGCATCTTGGTTGTCAATTAATAGAATGAAACAGTTAACACAAGAAGGAAACTGTCCATGGTCCTTAGAAGGAAACTGTCCATAGTCCTTAGTTCAATCGAATAGGTCAACTCAGGAAATCTCAACTCCGATATTCTTCCCTCCCCGAGAGGAAACAATATCTCTCTCTAGAATAATAGAGTTCCATTTTGGTTTCATTACTTTGCTTGAGTCCTCTTCCTTTTCTTATTCTCCTATAGTTACCTAAACCACCCTCTGCTTGGTTTGGTGGACTAAAAGAAGGCCTTTTAGTCCCTTTTTCAGTCAGGGTGTGTTTAGCTTCAAACTGACTAAAGGTGAGGCAGTCTTACTAAAAGGTGAGGTTTAGGGCCTGTTTGACAGGGCTCTGGCTTCTCTGAAAATGGCTCCGGCTCTGGCTCCTCTAGAGGAGCTGAAGCCGTTTTGAAAAATGTTTGGCAAAACGGCTCCTTCGCACTAGACGACGTGAACCCATAGCAAGGAGCCGCGCGAAGCTCGTTTTTGAGGCTTCTCCTGCGCAGGCTAAAAATGGCTCCGGCTCTTGACCGGCTCTCTATGCGGAGCCCTTTCCAAAACAGGCGTTTTGCACAGCTCCTGCAGGAGCCGGAGCTGAAGCCCCTGCAGGAGCCCTGCCAAAGACGCTCTTAGTACTATTTAGCAACATTTGAGTGACTAGTGGGCTAAAATTTATTTAATCTCATTTAATCAAAATGTTTTGGTAAAAAATGGCTAAATAAAATTAGATGAGACTAGACTTAGACTTAGACACGGCTAGGCACGCAACGTCCGAGGTCCGAACCATTCACAATGCATGAGCAATTTTTTCAGCGCAGCCCACTATAAAGCCGCACAGGGCCCAACAACAGACTCGCGGCGCCGACCGAGTGTCAGTTGTGGTCTGCTCCAATCCAAAATCCAAAATCCAAAATCCAAAATCCAAAAGAACAACAAAACCCCTCGCTGGTCGCTGCTGCTCTCCACCAACTTTAAAAACCCGTTTCTTTCTTCCTTTCTCCACTTGATCCCTCACGTGCTCCGACGCGCCGCGGCTCGTCGCCGCCGCCGCCGCCGCCGCCATTGCCGCCTCCTCCACGTGCTCCGCGTGTATGCCTCCCCACCGCCCCCCTTGCTGCTCGGAGGTAAGGGTAGCCTCTCCCCTACCTACTACCTGTCCTGCTTCCCATGCGTGAGTGCGCGCGCGTCCCGGGGATCACGCCCTCTGGTTGGGCTGGGCGGCGGCGTGAACTCCGGCGGGTTCGGAGAGCGAGCCGGAGCGGTCGGCGGATAGGAGCGGCGCTTCCGTTTCTAAGGTTTGGGGGAAGGGGTTGGGTTGATGGAGCACACGGAGTAGACCTGAGCGTTTGGGGGTGCAAAACCGCGTCAACTTGACCCAATCGCAAGCTATGTTGCTGGATTGTTTTTCTTCCTTTTGTTCTTTTCTGATGCTTGCTTAGTTTTGGGTTTATGTATGCGGATTTCTCCTCATCTGATGCCCGCGTTGGGCCCCCTTTTGCCACTCAAAAACTGTGCTTGACTGATTATGGTCTGGACGATGAATGTTGTTGCTTGAGAGCAGCATCAGACGTTGCTGCCTTATGCACCTGCCATTTGAGTGTGAATTTCACTTGTATTGTATTTGTGAGACTGCGTGTAACACTGATTTCCGGGCCTATTAGGTTATATTTCTGTTGTGTGGTTCTATTATTTATCTGTGGAAATACCCTGATTGTATTAGTACATTACCCAACCTTCTTGCTTTCATTCACTCTGCCAACACATATATGTCACTGATATTTAATTTCAAAATTCTAATATCTTCTACCCATTTAGGATACGCCTATTGTTATTGTTGGGCGTTGTTTCACCTGTGCTGTCTATCTGTTTGATGCTTCAGTGCTGGTGACCATGGCTCAGATGCAGTCAAGTTCGAAGGAGCAAGAGGTTCATGAAGTCGCCAGGAAATCTAATGAGCAGACTGTTCTGAAACAAGACGCTGTTGACGATGAAGACTCTGGTGATACCACTTCCTCTGCTGGTGAAAGCAAGTATCCTGGTTGGCCTGGAACTAGTGTCTTCAGGATGCTGATTCCTGCACAGAAGGTTGGTGCAATAATCGGCCACAAAGGCGAGAGGGTCAGAAGACTGTGTGAGGAAACAAGAGCCTGTGTTCGTATTATTGGCGGTCATCTTTGTGCGGCAGAGCAAGCTGTAAGATAGCCATCATCTGATCCTCTACAGCTAAAAATTCCTTTAAATATGTCCTGGTGGCGCCTGAGAAGAAACATGATTTACGTTTTGGCTCAATTCAAAAAAGAAATCCTAAAATTTGCTTTCATTTTTTTTGAAAGGTAATCATTTTTGGAAGGGAACAGCCTGATGAGCCATTACCTCCAGCCGTGGATGCCCTACTAAGAGTATATCAGCAAACTATTAACGATGACTCTTTAGATGTGGGATCCGATAGTGTGATTGTGAGGCGGATTCTTGCACCCAGTGAACAGGCAGCAAGCCTTATTGGTGAGCATGGTGTGATGATTAATTCAATCATGGAAGCTTCTCAAACCGACATCTTTGTCCTTGGTAACTTAATTTGATGTAACCTCTCAGCTCAGTTTTTGACAATTATTATTTGCTTCTGCTCAGTGCTTGTGTATCGATTATTGCACTGAAGTAATTGGAATATGAGTAATCTGCCAGGAAGCATCAGATTTTGTGTTTTACTGAAATATAGTTAGTCCTGTTGCTGCAGAACTTTGCTCTGGTAAATCTGATGTTTGAAAAGATAAAGTATGTTTTGCTACCATCACAGAGGTCCAACTGATATTGCAAACTGGATCTTTTATGAAACATGGTTGCACTTAGAAACGCTAGGCAGAAGATGCACTTTTGAAATGTAGTGTTGCACTGTTGCTGTCGCAATTGTTAGTGACACATGTGCTCTATATGCTGTCAGATATCCGTATCCTTTAATGGTCGTGCCTACCCATTTGATTCTGACAAAAATCAACAACAACAACAACAAAGCCTTTAAGTTCCAAACAAGTTGGGGTAGGCTAGAGTTGAAACCCAGCAGAAGCAATCAAGGGGTACAGGCACGTGAATAGCTATTTTCCAAGCACTCCTATCTAAGGCTAAGTCTTTGGGTATATTCTGACAAAAATCAATCAATCTATTAGTTACAGAACAAGCAGAGAAGTCAGTGTACATGGTCTCTTCTTGTACTGAACTGGGACTCAGCTACTTTCAAAGAGTTCTGATAAAGTATAAAACTGTGCTATAACTTTTGAGCTCCTTAATTTTCATGTACTATTTTTGTTACTTGATTTCTCGACCTATCTTGTAATAGCAACTTTAACACTGAAAATGATTGCTCATGGCAACTGGCAAGTATGAATTGATCAAATTCTCATAACACTGACTTCTCTGCTTGATTTCTCGACCTATCTGTTGATTTGATGAAGCACGATTCTTACCTTATCTGTATCTAAATTGTTCCATTCACTGTTTAGATGGTGATCTGCCTCCTGTTGCACTGGAAGAAGATAGGGTTGTTGAAATATGGGGACTGCCTGCAAGAGTGCATAAGGCTTTGGAACTTGTTGCTTCTCATCTGAGAAAGTACCTGGTTGATCGAAGTGTGATCCCATTGTTTGATTGTCATGTAAGTTGTCAGCCACTATTTTGAGCATTTGTTATTCAATTTCAATGGCACACTGGAAACGGTGCACATTAGTATGCTCACCAATATGTAATTCTGAGGACTCGTTGCTTCTCAGGTACCTATGCCAATCTTGCACATGGACATGCCCCCATGTCACTACATTGACTATCCTGAGGGCCCTGTGCATCCAGTTAGTCCAGGTTATCACTCTGTATCTGCTGAAGATCTCCAACATGAACAATGGATTGACACTGTCTATTTGAGGGGTAGGCATCCTATGGGAAATCTTCGACATGCTGATACATTTGAATATAGATGGGAAGCACCTACACCTTTCAGGAGACATCGATCTGTTACACCACCAAATCATGCTATAACTGCATATGGGCCAGAAGCATCATCACCTATGGAAGCATATCTATCAGCTCCTATGGAATTACATTCACACCACAACCTTCAAAATTGTTGGCATTCATCTCCAGTTAATTCAACAGATTCTGTTGAAAGAATACGCTCCCTTATATCTGTGTATGGACAACAAGCACGGCTACAGAAACAGACATGTCAATCAGCTAAACTGGGTAAACATCCACGGTTCGGAATATCTTTACATGGAAGTGAAGCCCATCCAACTAGGGTATCTCCGAGAGATTCTACTGAACATCCTCCATCTCCCGGTATTTCTGCATGTGGACAAGAAGCATCTCCATGCTTCAGAATGCATCCACCAACTACTGTGGAAAATCTTCTAAACTGTCGTGTATCTGCATGTGGACCAGAAGCACAACTACCACTACATCCGGCTCCAACATCATCAACTAGTCGAGCAGTTGCTTCTCAAGTCTGTATGATTTCCAAGGAGTCTTATTTATTTGCTTGACCACATGTTTTCATTGTTTTGCTAAAAAATTGATTTGTGTCTATTTGGTTGGTGGTTTGTTTGACAGGTTAAGAAAAAGATGCAAGTACCAATATTCTATGCTGAAGCTGTCATTGGCCCAGCTGGTGAAAGAATTGAATACATTCGTCGTACCAGCAGGTCGAGCATTTTGATAACCAATTCTGAGGGCGCAATGTCTATTGAGATCACTGGAAGTGCTGCAACAGATGTTCTAACTGCAGAGCAGCTGATTAAGGTATTCTAAGAAATTTTTCATACCTCTGCTGAGATAGTAATATTAATCATTTACATAGGACATTCCCAGGCTATATGATAAGCAAATACTTAAATTTCCCATCTGACTCCTCTGTGGTTACACATAAAAAAAAAGGGCGTACCCAGTGCAGAGAGCTCCCGCTCTGTGCGGGGTCTGGGGAAGGGTGTTAGTGGCAAGCCTTACCCTCGCCTGTGCAATGCGAGTAGACCGCGACTCGAACCCGGGACCTTCCGGTCACAGGCAGTAAGACTATACCGCTTGCACCAGGCCCGCCCTTCAAGTGTCTAGAGTATTCAATATATTTGAATACTTTCCTCTGTGGTTACACATGTAAAACATAAAGTTTTTCTGTACTTTTTTTTAAAACAAAGTAGTTTCTTTGGTGGGAGGCCTACATTCAGTGTCTAGAGTATTCAATATATTTGATTAATTGATACTTATTCGGGTAAGAATACGCCTCCGTTCAACAGATGCTGCCGGTCTTGTTCAGATACTCAATGTTAGTCTAAGCGTGCTTGCACATTCTAGTTGTTAACGTTCAAATGCACTACAATTGAGTCTTTCAATTGTAACCTGATTTTAAATTGAGATTGACCAAAGAAACAACTCAATACTTTTGTTAGTGTGAGCAGTGTACAGTGTCAGGGTTCAAATTTACTTGTTTTTGCATTCCATCTTATCTTCTGCTGTTGTACTACTCAAAGAGATCATTTTTAATACCAAAAAGGATGTAATCCTCACTTTTTGATGAGACAGAAAGAATTAATATTTATGATGCGCAATAAGTATCATTAGATTAATCATAGAATATATTTTTATAGTAAATCTATTTGGAGATACAAATATTGATACTATGTCTACTCCCTTTATTCTAAATTATAAGATGTTTTGGCTTTTCTAAATACGTAAATATACATTATGTCTAGATATATAGTAAAAACAATGTATCTAGAAAAGCCCAAATGTCTTATAAGTTGAAATGGAGGGAGTATAAATGCACTCCCTACATCCCAAAATACTTGACCTTATAGGATTAAAATTTTGTCCCAAAATATTTGACACTCACTTCCAAATACACATTTCTCTTCCCCCAACAAACCTTTTTCTTTTCCCAATACATCTCTATCTCTATTTCTCTCTATCTCTCTCTTTGTTTTCTGTGCATCACACATTTTCACTATTTCTTAATGCTGGTGTCTGAACCGAAAACGTCAAATATTTTGGGACTAAGGGAGTAGTCAAACTTGAGAGAGTTTAACTTAGTCCAAACCTAGGATTACATTATCTTTGGGGCGGAGGTAGTAATTTAAGCTGATGCTTTAAATTTTGTTCTGTTTATGGTTATCAGGGTTATAAACATTGCCTTTTCACACTCTTGATCATTGTTTCCTTTTCTAGAACTTTATGGCCGAAGCAGCTGCCGCCTCCCCTGGTCACAGTTTCGACTTCATTCCATCATATTTGCCAGCACTCAGATCTGCCCAAGCTGATGTTCTTGCTTCCCCTGGGACAAGCGAAGTGTCCAGTTTGCCAGAACGACGCCTGCAAATGATTTACTGAATATCCCCAACAGTTTTATTTCTGCACATACCACCAAAGATAGCCAAGCACCAATACCGGCAACACAGGAATATACCAGAGACAGTAAATTCAGAAGATGTTTTGATATTCATCCTGAGACTATCTAGCTTTACAATTTCAACCCTAAGGATTTCATCTGGATTACTTTTAGACCCTTTTTTGTTGTAGCCTTGATTCATTCCATGGGTTGAACGTTAGAAACTAGAGAGCCTGAGCATATGCTATATATGGAAGTAAAGTTTTGGTCGATTCTGCGAAGATGGGGTAGCACGATATGTGTGCCCAGATGATTGAACGGTTGCGCTTCGCTGAAACAAATTCGTACTAATCTTTGCTCCATGAGATACCTATTGTTTGTTGTCTCTGTTAGCTGCTCTAGTGTCCCCCGATCTGTTAGTATTAATATTTGCTGGTTTACTGGGTCTGGGTGCTGCTGCACAAAGGCACCTCCTCGAGAAAATCAGGGGCTCCACATGTGTGTTTTTAATTTTTCTGATTCTGATTTGATATGATGGGAAAGAAAACCTTTTGGTACCGGATGTGTGAGGCTGCGCTGAAACCTCTCGCCTGACGCTGTTGGGCATGCAGGCATTAGAGAGGGAAAACGCCGCGTTTGGGGGCTCCGCTGCAAGGCAGACAGACGCATTCGGCTCCTCGTTTCTCTCTCTTCTCTTCGTTCCCGCGCGGAGAGGGAGAGAGAGAAACAGGGGAGCGGCCACCTCCTCTTCCCTGCCAAGAAACCACGATTTCTTACGGGTTTGTACCGAATTTTCTTTAGGATTTCCGATTCGATTCTCCGGCGAGGTTCTCCATAGGGTACGCATCATAATCCGTCAGGATGTGATCTATGTTCTGGAATGTGGAATGTTTTTTTTTGTGAAAGTTTTGATTTTCTTTTTTATCATCAATGCTGCAAAGAGGAAACTTGACCACCGTGGAATGCCACATAACAACGTTGCTGCAGCCTTTTTGCAGGGAAAATTTTTACTTCTGCTGCAACCGGTGCAGAATTTCGAATTCCTCCATTCCACTTCTCTCTGTGCAATCAGCCATTCATATATTGGTTCTGGCATTCGTTCGGCCTTCTCAAGGAAGCTCCTTATATCATATGTAAATATCAAACTTCCTTGGGCTGCATTGAGGCATTATTGGTGTGATTCATTCAGAAAGCGCTGTCACCTGTAGGCGAATTTTGATGTAAACTGACCAGACATGGCTGCGAAAGACGGCTCGGGATCACAAGATTTGGGGCACAGGTTGTGGCCCATGCTGTCCTACGCTTGCGGCGAGCTATGTGTGATCATACTGCTCTACGTGGCTGCCTTGGCATCCTATGCAGCCACAAGGTTGGCGCGCATCTGCGGGCTCCGGCCGCCCTGCATCATGTGCACGAGGCTGGACCGCGCCCTCCATGGAAAGCCATGGTTCTCCGGGGACTTGGTTTGTGCCGTGCATCGCTCTGAGATCTCATCTCTGGCTCACTGCAAGAGCCATGACCAGCTTGCACGCTCTGGTGATCTCTGCAAAGCATGCCTACTTTCATGCAAAGCGGTAGGTGTCGGTGTGGAGGTGAACTCTCGGTCTGCATCCAGCAGGTCAACAAGGTTGTGTTCTTGTTGCTCGGATCCATTCAAGAATGCTCGCAGCGCGCAGAAGCATTCTGAAGCAGCCAATGCTGTCGAGTCTTGGGATAGTGTACCTGCAGATCATCCAAATGAGAAGAGTATGTGTAGCTATCTATACTGCTGTACTCTAGAGTTATTATATATTTTGATCTTCTGACTAACTGCACGCATATTTGTTGATGTAGCTTTTGTGGTGGGTATTGAGGAAGTCCATGAATCAGATGGCTCACCAGGCTCACATGGACATTCTAGAAAGGACAGCGCCCCTTCTGCGAATGTTGGGACAGCAAAGAGCAACTATAGATCGGCCGCACCAACACGCATTGCTGTGGACCGCAACGGCAGCGTGAAAAATGCTTCCGTTCCTAGGGTCAACTTGACATCTCCTCGGCCATCAGAAATTATCTCTGCCAGGGACAGCAACTCAACAACCCAGCAAGAAGTGAAGGCACTCCTTTCTCAGATATCTTCTGTACGGGGCCTCGATAGTTCTTCCAGTGAAGGATCTCCCAGCCCTGGCATCAATGCTCTGAATGAAGAAAGCAACCCTACGAGCAAGAGGCCATATCTCGAGAGGAACTATTCTGTGCTGGAACCTTCAGACGGGAGCCTCACCGACGATGTTGAAGGGGAGAGTTCTCTCGAGAACGTAAAGAAACAGCTTGAGCTCAACAAGAAGTCAATGGCTGCTCTTTACAAAGAGCTTGAGGAAGAAAGGAGCGCTTCGGCAGTCGCAGCTAGCCAGACGATGACCATGATCAATAGATTGCAGGAGGAGAAGGCTGCAATGCAGATGGAAGCACTGCAGTACCTGAGGATGATGGAACAGCAGGCAGACCACGACCATCTAGCAATACAGGATCTACATGATTTACTTACAGAGAGGGAGAAAGAATTGCTTGACTTGGACGCTGAACTTGCACACTGCAGGAGGCTCCTGCAGAACGATCCATTCAATGGTGACGGACTTAATGGAACTGATACAATGAACAACACAGATTTTGTGGGGAGCGCCATGTCGCATTTTGAAGACGATAAGGCATACATTTTGGAATCCTTGAGCAGATTGGAGGAAAATCTTGGCATTTCCACGAACAGACTTGCTTCTGGTGACGCCAGAAATAGTCAAGAAGACATACTGTTTGAAGATCATACAAGAGCTGATGGATCTCCTTCCAACAGTGACAAGTTGAGTGGTGTAGCAAGTCTTAAGATTGAAATTTCTCTGTTGAATATAAGTCTGAGGGCACTTGAAGAGGATCAGGAGTTTCTCAAGCAGGTATTGAGTTCCCTCCGATGTGGTAGTGATGGACTGCAGTGTATACAGGAGATAACCAGCCATTTAGCAGAGTTGCGAAGAGTTGTGACTCATTAAGGAAATGGTTTTGCCCCGAGTTCACACTATTTGGCCATCCTGATGTAAGAACTATTCTAGTCATCTTTTAATTGCAGGGGGGACATGTTCTGAAAAGCAAAGAAATTTTATAGCATTGCTTATATTATGCAAACATCATAACAAATGAGAACCTGAAACCTTCATTAGCCATGATGCTTGAAAACTTTAAAATGCTCATCACAGAAACCTTATGCTTATTATGTGCTGAAACTCAAGCCCACCTGCATCTTCCCTAAAAATGACAAATATAGCTGTTTCACCATATTGAGGTTTCAGAAGTTGCCCGGATTAACAACTGCCTACTTTATTGCCCAGATTATATATACTTTCTTGATATTTTCCCAACACAGTAGAAACCTACTGATTTGTCATTTCAATTTTCTTTGAAGCAAAATTTTTGCTGTGGATACTAGTGTTTACGGTTCCTAAATATCCAATGCCTTTACAGGTCTCCACATGCAGATATATGCAGGCTAAAGAGAGCGCTTCCAGTGAGTGCCCACAATGCGATCTATCTTATCGTACAAACCTGAAGATGGATGCCATTGCAGGAATACCAAGCTCTTCACTTCTGATCGGACTCGATAGAAGACCAAAATTTTCCATCTTTTGCACTTGAGTTTCTCGTCGACATTTGCAGATTACTGAAACAGATGGAACTGTAAAAAGAATTACTGAAAGAGATGAAACATCTCGTGTATGTGATATGGTGGTTGTTGAAATTAGGAGCAAAACCTGTAACTGTAGATGTAACCAACCTTGATGGTTCCTGCCAAGAGGAGTTAAATTGTACATGATATATGCAGTTCATGTAAAGTCAGTGAATATCCCGTATTCTGGGATGCAAGGTGTCATGACTATCCAATTTCCTTTCTCCAGCCTGCCAATTTTCCATTGGCTGGCGTTGATGTAGCTCAACATTCCTTGTGGACTGAACATCACCTTCACTCACATGAAACATATTAGTCCACTAATGTTCTCACTCAATTAACAAAACCCAAATGGGGTCCAGATGTTTTCAGCTTTGCCCCTAGACAGCTAGACGTTTCCCGTGAAGCTCCCAACTCGTGCGTGAAGCTCCAAATGGTTTGTATTACCCTTGCTTTCTAGTGGATATTTTGAGCTTGACCTATGAGGTCACTCGAGAAGGAGATTGGAGTTGAAAGAGACATTAGACCTTATGGTCACCTCAACAACGGGGACATAGGCATGCCTTTGGTGGTGTGGTCGAACCTCGGGTTAAATTGTTGTGTCTTGCATATGGGCCATGCTACAACTAGCCATCCATCTAGGCAATGTCCACAGCAAGCCACTACCATGCCGACCAAGCCATAGTTGTCAATGCAGCGGTGGCCTCCAAAGACCGCCTCTAGCCTACCATTCTACCATAATAAGCACCTACCGCCACCACACGGTGTCAACCCGCGAGCTTCTAATCATTGCTATTAGTGAGAAGCCACCACTAGATGGTTGCCACAACCGTGACGAATTGGTGACAGACATATGTCACTAGGTTCCTGCAACCGTGAAAAAATGGTAGCAGACATGTCACTAGGTTCTGCAACAGTGAAAAATTGGTAGCAGACATGTGTGACCAACCATTGTGGCATCGGTGCCCAACTGTTAACCGCGGCGGCGGCGGCTAAACGGAAACGGAGAAGAACCACAGTAGCTAGGAATATTACTACGAGTGCTTGGCCTACGGCCGATACAATAGAAATGTAATGAGTTCTCGATTTTTACAGTTCCACTCTGTCTCCTCCCTCCTATCCTCACACTTCTATCCTTCTTTCTTGTGGACCGCTTGGGCTTTGGGGCTGCAGAAGGGTCTCCTGGATGGGGCCTGCTAACATCCCTCCCCCCTCGAGAGCCGGCATGTCCCCATGCCGGTGCGCCTAGAAAGCGCTGTTGGAGTGCCTCGGCGTCCTCCCAGGTTGCCAGATCTTCATCGAGGCCGCTCCACTTGAATCAGCATCTGTGGCACGGCGTCACGTCCTCGTTGGTGCAGTCTGGTCTGCAGCACCCGTTCAGGAACTTGGAGCATGTCGTCGGGGTCCGGCAGTGCCGCGTCGATCGCCGGAGCTGATGGCGGTGCGGGATTGAGCAGCGACAAGTGGAAGACCGGGTGTACGGTGCTTGATGGAGGAAGCTCCAGCTTGTACGCCACAACTCCGATCTTGGAGATGATCTTGAAGGGCCCGAAGTATTTGAAGCAGAGCTTGTGGTGGGAGCAAGGGGCCAGCGAAGACTGCACGTACGGTTGGAGGCGGAGGTAGACGGAGTCGCCGACCTCAAACGAGCATTCCGAGCGACGCTTGTCCGCCTCGGCCTTCATCCGCTGCTGCGCACGGAGGAGGTGCTGACGGACAGCTGCAACCATTGTTGAGCGCTCCGCCAGCATTGTAGCCACGTCGGGAACAGGGTAAACAGAGTCATTAGTAATGCCAAAATGACGAGGAGAACGCCCATAGAGTACCTCGAATGGGGACCTGCCGAGTGCTGAGTGCGCACTGGTGCTGTACCAGAACTCGGCAAGAGAAAGCCAACGAATCCACCGACGCGGGCAAGAGTGAACGAAGCACCGTAGGTATGTCTCCAGGCACTGGTTGACGCGTTCCGTCTGGCCGTCAGATTGAGGGTGATAATAGATGGAGTCACCTGGGCAAGACGGAACAGCTCGCGCCAAAACAGACTTGTGAATATTGGATCCCGGTCGGAGATGATTTGAGAGTTATTATGCCGTGGAGCCGGAACACATTGTCCAGAAATGCCTGTGCAACCTTTTGAGCAGTAAACGGATGATGGAGTGGAACGAAGTGTGCGAACTTACTGAGCTTATCCACGACCACCATGATACAGTTGAAAGTAGCCGAGGTGGGCAACCCGTCAATGAAATCCATGCTCACTACCTGCCAAGCTTCAGTAGGAACGGCCAGGGGCGCTAGGAGGCCCGGGTATTTTGCTCGATCCGTTTTTGCCTGAATACAGACAATACAAGCGGCAACAAATTCCTTAATGGCATGCTTCATACCCGCCAATAGAACAACTTCTTCACTCTGCTGTATGGCTCTGTTCAGCTTGTTCGGCTTCTTTTTTCAGCTGGAACAGTGTTTTTCTCTCACAATAATTCAGCCGGAACGGTGTTTTTCAGCCAGTTTCAGTCAAGTTTCAGACCAGCGAAACCGGAGTGCCCACCGAGTGCACTATCATGGAGAGCTGAGATGATGCGCTGTTGCAGCTGGACATTGGAGCCCACCCAAATACGACCGGAGTAGCGAATAACACCACTGTTCCTGAAGTAGTTGCCTGGACTCTGGGTCTTCCGTATAACCAGCAACCAGTTCTGCAAGCCACGCAGGAGTGGAAACAGAAATTGCTTGTAGCTGAGCCGGAGGACTTGGGTGCCTAGAAAGAGCGTCAGCAGCCGAATTGGATACTCCTGGTTTGTAAATTACTTTGTACTGCAAGCCAGCCAGCTTATGATGCATTTTGAGTTGCCACTGAGTATGCAGGCGCTGGTCAGTGATATGCATAAGGCTGCATTGGTCTGTGAAAATAGTGAGCTCGGCATGCTGTAAGTAGGAGCGCCACTGCTCGACTGCCACCAAGATTGCAAGAAACTCCTTTTCGTAAGTGGAGTGCACTAGTACGAGGGTGCAAGGACTTACTGACGAAGGCGAGGGGATGCCCATCTTGTAAGAGAACTGCTCCAACTCCAGATTCGCTGGCATCAGTTTGAAGTTGGAATGGCTTTGAAAAATCCGGGAGGGCGAGGACCGGGGCAGAGACCAGAGCAGTCTTGAGCGCCTCAAAAGCAGAAGTATGAGCCGTAGTCCAAACAAACAAGGCATACTTCTTGAGAAGATCGGTTAGTGGCCGAGCTATGATTGCGTAATTATGCACAAATTTGCGGTAATACCCAGCAAGGCCCAAGAAGCTGCGAAGTTCCTTGACATCTTTTGGTTGCGGCCATTGTTGGACTGACTGGATCTTCTCGGGATCAGTAGAGACACCGCTGTTACCAACAATATGTCCCAGGTATGAGATAGACTGTTTGGCGAACTGGCACTTGCTGAACTTTACCTTCCACTGATCAGCAACCAAGAGCTGGAACACCTGACGCAAGTGGGCGACGTGAGCTTCAAGCGTCGGACTATAGATTAGAATGTCATCAAAGAACACCAGCGCGCATTTGCGCAAGAGAGGGTGCAAGGTGGAGTTCATTGCGCCCTAAAAGGTGTTAGGTGCGCCTGTGAGGCCGAAGGACATCACAGTGAACTCGAACTGTCCCCGGTGAGTCTGGAAGGCGGTTTTGTGCTCCTCGCCTGGGGTCAACCGGATCTGGTTGAAGCCGGCCTTGAGATCAAAATAGGTGAACCATTTTGCATGCGACAGCTCATCCAATAACTCATTGACAACGGGTATTGGGAACTTGGTCTTGATAGTCAGAGAGTTCAGCATCCTGTAATCCACACAGAAACGCCAAGAGATGTCTTTCTTTCGGACCAGAAGGACAGGAGAAGAGAACGAACTTGTGCTCGGCTATAAGTCCGGACTGCAGCATCTCGGTAACCTGCTTCTCAATCTCGTCCTTAAGAGCTGGCTTATATCGGTACTAGCGAACCGCCACAGGAGGAGCCCCTGGCACAAGAGGGATGTGGTGATCACACTGTCTACGAGGTGGCAATTCAGTAGACTCCGAGAATAGATCAGCAAACTCATCGATCAACTGCTGGATAGCTGGAAGAAGTGCAGGATGCTCTGACTGAGTAGATGAGGCAGCTATATGGAACAGTTGCACTAGTGATGAAGACGATGATTCAGGCAGGATGCCCTGAAGCCTGACATGTCGGGAGCCATACGGGATGCTGATCCATTTTTCATTCCAGTCAACTTTCATCGGCGAGAACGCCTGGAGCCAATCCATTCCTGCAATCATATCATAAGCGCCCAAAGGAATGACCCTTAGATTTGAATGGGAACTGTATCCTTGGACAACCCATTCAGCCCCTGGAAGCTCTGAGTTGCAACAAACTGAAGTACCATCGGCCACCTTGACTGACATCGGACGGGCCAAAGGTTTGAGGTCTTACAATTTTGAAGCGAGCTCGTCGCCGATGAAGGAATGACTGCTCCCAGAGTCAACCAAGATCAGAATATCGTGGCCTCTAGGGTGCCCCTAGAACTGCAGGGTCCGAGGGTGAACGGACTCAGACAGAGCAGCCGCTGACAACAGCATGAGGACTCGGTCATTCTCGGCTGGAGCTGGATCATGTGTGTCAGTATTTTATAAACTCAACAAGTAAATTTATACGATTGTCGCGCTGCTCTAGAAAAACGATGGTAGCATCTAAAAGAGAGTATTTATACTGATTTCGTGCTGCTCTAGAAAGACGATGGTAGATCTAAAAGACACGAGTATTTATACTGATTTAGGCCGGAGCCCTACGTCCAGTCTCAGAGATAATCGAGTGCGTGTTCCTCACTTGAATGCTCTGAAGTTCTTACAATGAGAGATGCAAGAATGGTGGAAGAGGTAGAAGAACCCAAGCTAGGCGGTGGGCTGCCCGAAGAGAAGCTTCAGGAGCCCTACTACTATAGGGAATGAATGAAATAGTAGAGGATGGATCTCATCCCCGGAAAGAGTGCCGTGGTTGTCCTTATATAGAGTTCGGGGTCAGGACAAATACAAAGCAATAAGTTCTCCTGACCGAAGGGTTGTGAGCCTGAGGAAGGTCCTAGCTAACTTCGCTTGCAAGCTACGCTGTCTTGCGAGGCACGTCCAAGAGTGGCTGTCGTCATAGTCTTGTGGCCACGTCGCGGCATGGTGCGGCGTGGTGCTACTGTTCCACCGGTGGCGGCACTGTAGGCACGATGGTGGTTCACCAGCCATCCTATGTGACATGGTCTTCGCCGCGGTCCTCGTCATCATCTCCTGGTTTCCTGGGACGTCGTACAGGAGTTGGTGGCCGCCCCCGGGTCGTTGATTGCCTTGTTGTCTTGAGGAGCGGGGGGCCACGATCCCTATCATTGGGATCATGGTTCCCGCTAGCCCAGATGGCCTCTGGGTCAAGACCCTCATCGTGGATCACATCCCGTAGTGGGCATGATTGTACTCTTACCTTGTCGGGCCATATCTGGCCGGTGGTCATCGTACCTGTCGTCACCGCTTTCGGCGGTATTGTCTTGTCTGTGCGGCGTGGAATAGGAATGGCGTCTGATCGGACCGAGGTGACTGTTGTCCCCTCGGTCCTTGCAGGGTCAGTGCGGCGTGCCTGTTCTTGTCAGAATAGACATGCTTGGCTGGGTTCGACCTCTCCCTATTCCTTTTAGGGGTCGTGATGGGGGAGAGATTGTGCGCCTTTCTAGTGCTGTGTGGTTAAGGTACGAAGGAGGGGTCGTGGCTGACCCTGACCTTATCGACCGGCCTAGCTTGCTTGACTTAGCTAGGCCTCGGTCGTTTGGGCTTTCGCTAGCTGGTGTATTGTGGGCAGTGTGGCCTACTGTCTATTCGGTGCCTTGAGACACCCTAGGGTTATAACCCCGACAGTAGCCCCGAAGCATTTTTATGACCACGAAGTGATCGCGAAAGGCTGAGATGCATGTGCGTTGAGTGCGGGTTTGTAGTCATGGCTTATTCGAGCTTCGTTGCTCGATCCCTTGCAGGCAGGTGCGTTCAATGCGGTAGGTGGCCATTGTGCTTTTGCCTCGTTAGGACGCCCTCACGATGTGGTATGTGACTGTTGAGCCCTGTCGTGTCAGTGTGTTGCATATCAGGGTTCGCAACCTAGGCGGGGGCGAGTGGTCTCGTCGATGCTGCACCGGCCCTTCCTTTTGGAGGGTCTTGATTTCCTCGACCTCACATGGGCATCTGACATTAGCTGTGACCTCCCTTGGTTCGCCATGCGGTGTGGGGGTCTCAGGCTGTTCGGTTCACTCTTTGGGCCTATAAATATTGGCCTTTCTTTCGCTTGAGCTACTCGCAACTGTGTTTGAGAGCCATCTATTTTGGTCCTTTTGAGACGCTTGATTTTGAGGGAAGAGGAAATGAGGGGGAGACACCGTGAGTTTTTGTTTTCTTATGGTGGCCGGGCGACAACATTTGTCTGCCTATCGTTCGGTTCTAGGAGGGATCTTGCGATCTGGGCAGGACTGGGTGGCATGGTTATTGGAACCATAGCTTTGCGACCTCCTCGACTTTTGGAGCGCTCTCGCTCGAGTGTGTGAGGTGGCCCTTGCTGTGGGCGATTCCAGTCTCTATGTTGTTGATTCTCGCAAATCGCTCTGCCCGGTTAGGCTCATCATTGAGCCATTGCCGGGCTGTGGTGATTCATGTTTGTACACCTATTGGTATTAGTTACGCAAACAGATAAATCCGCAAGTGCACGGATACCGCTGTAGCTTTCACCCAGAAGTATTCCTAGGTATTGATTTCTACGGGGAACATGAAGTGTACTAGAAAGGATCAAGGTTGTCCAAGGATAAAGGTAGAAAATTGTTTTGTGGGTACAAAGGGGTTTCCCTAAGGTTTTCCCAAGAAACTAGATAACCAAGGTTCAAACTTACTTCGGAGCAACAATACCTTTCTGATCCTCGAAAAGACTAGGAAGAGGTGATCGGGGTCAGGCTGCCAAAAAGTTCTATGGAAACACCAATCCGAACATGGTGGATTACAAAGGCTTGGTTAAAGCTGTCACCTCTAAGGCTACCACAACTATTCCATGGGATTGGGCACAAACTCAGGTAAACACTAGCCTAGACACCATCTATGCTAACAATTACTACTCTAGTCTAGATCTTAAGACTAGAGCACTCGATCGAGCGGAGAGCCCATAAGCAAAAGTAAAGTAAGCAATGAACTTGATCAAATAGAAATCTTGGAATTGCCAAAAGTTAAACCTGGAGGCTACTCAAGACGAGTCAACTCCTTAGAGATACAAAGTTGAGGAGGATCCAATAGACCTGGCTCCTCCTCCGCTCTCTTCCTCTCGTCTCTCCCTATTTTCTAATACAACTACATGTGAAGCACCTAGAGGGACACTACCACTAAAAGTATGAAAAGTGAAGCTCAAGTGAGAGGTGTGTGGTGTAGAGGGGACTCTACCCCCCTATTTATACAGAGATGTGAGGCGGTGTGGAGGCTAAATTTGGTGCGAAGCTCAGTCTCCACCGCCTCTGCATGGCCTCATGTGACCACCATACGAAGGGGTGGCAGAGAGGCGTTGGTGGGGGGTCGGCTGTGGCAGAATCATCTAATCTATTGCCCTCCCAAGAGTACTTGTCTTCCATTAGACACTAAGTACCCAAGAGAGTTCACTAAATCATGCTGTTCCGTCAAGCACACCCCATGGGAGAACTTGAAAATTCACATTTTTCCATTACGATCATAAATGAGAGAATAAAGCTTACAACATTCGTAACCATTTCCTACATCACTTTATTACAACATTAGAGTACCTAAACAAGTTGAATGCAATAGTGAAATTAAGACAGTTTTACATGTAAAAGAGTTTATACATTTTAGGTTTACTTTTTTCTCTTGCAGTGGAGAACAACATATGATCAGAATTACAACGGAAATAAAGATTAATGCTAAATCATAAAACTTTTCTTCTAAAAACTTTTAGTGAGGGTTATAAATAAACACTACAGTGTAGTGTGAAAGGAATCCTCTCTGAGCCCACCAGGAACACACAAAAGTCGTCTACCATCCATCGGTTACCTGCAACAAGGGAAATAAAACCCTAAGTACTCAATTATACTCAGCCAGACTTACCCGACAGGAGGAAAATAAAAGACTCCAAGGATATGCAAGGCTTATTTGGCTTGTGGGTTATTGTATCTGTGGAAGCATTACTAAATGTGCATCCTTATATTAAATTTTATTAGCAGTAGTCATTAGTTCATTAACTATCCATTCTATGTAAGCACCTATGCTACTTTCAAGCAGGTGGTAAGCAATCATAACCATTTTATCACCTTTCAAGTTCTAGTTCTTACTACGGTGCTAGACCATAGCCAAGTTAGTACCGTCTCACAAAAACGATGATTTGTGAATCAATGTATCCCAGCTAGGTACCCCGAAACACATGCCCCATTTGTACCCTAGGCACAAACGAGACCAACCCATTTCACTCCTGTTGAGGGGTCTAGGTCCCCATCCAAACTTGGACTCCAAGCTCCCACACTTGAGACCTGGTCTCAGCATGGTGCTTAGACCTCCACCTTTCCCCGCCTCTAATCAGTTGGTCCAGAAAGAGCGGAAACCCACGATAAGAGCGCAACGAGCCTTCTCACTCCCATAAACAAGTATGTGCTCAGGATAATAAGTATGTGACCTGACTACCATCCACAGCAACGGATGGTCTTCAATTGACACAAGAGGAACAAATGCAATCCGAGCCTCACTCGAATGCCTAACCAAGTCTAGATCCAAAATACCATTCCGCCCGGTCTCTAATTACCCTCCATATATATTCCATGTGATAGTAATATAATAACAACAATAATATCTTTTCTATCTCTCGCGAGTGATACGTAATCACTTGACTTCTACCGGATCCGATAGCATAGCAATCTACACGATCTTGACATACTAGTAGGACTCATAGGATAAGGATATATATATATATATATATATATATATATATATATATATATGCAAGTGGTTTTCATTCAACTCCTTAAAACTTAATGCACAAGCATAAAGTAAAGTGCAGAATAATATGGGTTGTGCACTGGGGCTTGCGTGGGTAAGATATAACCAAAGTTAGCATTCCATCGTGGCAACACGATCACCAAG
Source organism: Miscanthus floridulus (assembly GCF_019320115.1). Lineage (NCBI taxonomy): Eukaryota > Viridiplantae > Streptophyta > Magnoliopsida > Poales > Poaceae > Miscanthus > Miscanthus floridulus. The sequence goes on along the minus strand of NC_089580.1, from coordinate 86,516,729 downwards.
GCACCATCTTTTCTACTACTCCAGATGACTCCAAAATCCGTCGTTGTTCCTATTATATACGTGGATGCAACGCAGAGGCGTAATTAATCAACGACAACCGTTACTCTTAAAAATATGATTATGCCTCACAAGCTAACGAGCTAGCTCTAATGACTAACATACTAGGCAATGTATCCATGTTGTCGAGTAAGGCATCGTTTCCCGTAAAATGTTCTAGTTTTACAATCCCAGGGTGTTTTGGCATTTTATCGATTAAACTTATATATATTTTAACTAGAACTTATTTAGCTACCTTAGCAAACGGATTATTGTGGGGATACCAAAATTACCGCGAGCACCTAATAATGTTAGGAGTTTCCTGTGAAAGTTTTAAAGCCAACACTATCACCACTTTATCACAACAATTCCTACAAGTTTATATTTTAACAATATTAAGCACCTAAAATTAATTAGATCACTCTTGAAAATACATATGAAGCTATGTGAACCAATTATACTAGTAGATACATCATGATTTTAGGAACCTAACAAATTTAGTTTCATAATTTTTGGTTAACTACACAAATTTATATTGAATTTACAAGTTTACCTTAAAAACTAAATTAGAAAATGCTTTAGACAAAGAAAAGGACTGGTGGCAACTAATTCAGCCCAAAAGCCTAGCACGGGGTGCGACTGCGCGCGCATTGTGATGGCCCAGCATGGCCCAAGGCCGGGAGGCCCATGTGCGGTGGCGGCTTTGCAGAAAGGTCCCCGAGCTTTTAGATATTACTACAACTACTATATGAACTATTCCTACCGACATCGGTTTTGCAAACAAGTACCCAAACTCTCCCGTCTTCACAACGGGGTGGTCCCCGATGCCACTGCGCGTGATAGCGCGGCGACCATCGGCAAACCGTGGTTATGCTGGCCACTAGCATGGGTCTTCGGTGACCTATGATGGCCAAGCATCTAAGTTATGATGGCGCGCTCCTAGAGATGGCGGTTAGAGACCTAGAGAGGCACTACAGCATAGCTGACCACGGCGGTGGCTGGGTCAGTCCGTTTTGTGTTGGCAGTGAAGCCATTCCAACGAACCTAAAGACTCACAAGACAATAGAGGTTGCGGGGAAGAAGAAAGGGCTTACCACAAAGCCAGCCATGCCACCGGTTGAGATGGGGAAAGACCAAGAGCCTAGCCACGTGTGCTCGCACCATGCGGCGACGCTTCGAGGCGGACACCGATGCGACACCGCACCTTCGGTGGAAACCCGGGCTAATCTAACACGAGCAGTGGCGCTCATGGCCGGCGGTGAGGAAAAACCAAAATTAGCTACAGACAGACCATGGCTAGGAGCGATGAGAATGGGGCGTCTTGCTAACTTTCCATTCTACTCACTAGCATGAGGAATTGGGCTGAGAAGCCATGAGCTAGTGATTATGAAGGAAGAGGGAAGGGTGCATTGCCACTATCACATTGTAGAGAGTGGTGACGGCTTAAGCGGCCCGGCCAAGACCCGACAAGAGCACGACAATGCAGGGACATGACCACACGAGTGAGGGGTAGGACACATGTCAGTTAGGCTCGGATGGAGCCATAAAGGTGTGCTCACGTGCGGCCACATGCAAGTAGCAGCGCGGCACCATGACGCGGCAAGCCATGCAATAGTGTCGAGATCAGGATGTGGTAGGTGGGTTGAGAGGTGGAGGGCGAGTGCTGCAGTGGTCAAGGTGAATAGGAGAGCGGGGGAAAATGCCACAATGACCGAGAGACAGCAGCCACAACATCGCCTTGGCCCTACAAACGGCTCGGTGTGGCTTGGACAGTAAGAGGGCAGGGCGAGGTGAGAGGCACGTCGCAACATCATCCTAGCAGGCAACACTACCCTACAGGCAAAGGCCACGACCAGCGCTAGCTACACACGCGCGCGAGGCGACCATGCCTACGGGGCCAAACGGACGAAACGGTGACACACACGCTTATTAAAGTGGGCCAAAAACTACTTACTAACTCGATGAAGGCTCAACCAACTACATGAACCCAAAGTTGATACTAACACCTAGCTGGCAAAGCAAACCTCACATCCAGAGAGCGACCTGAGAGGGAGATAGAGAGGTGCCAATGTGGGTTCATCATACTGAGTGCTGGTTCATGAACGCGGCCAATAGCATGGTCATAGTGCGTTCTAAGGAAGTTTGGGAAATTTTTAAGGAAACACGTGCCACTCAACACCACTACAACCTATACCATACCCAAGTACTCGCTTAGAGGTAACCAATAGTGCAAGAACGTGAAGCTAGTGTTTAAACATTTTAGTTTAGAATTTAAATGCCAAAATAGCATTGTCTACTATCCTTTTCAGACTCAAAAAAGGGCAAGGGTTCAGTTAGAACTAAACAACCATTAGCACTTTTGCCACAATTTTCAAGAGGCCTAAACCCTATCAATTCCAACCAACAAGTATTTCACGCAAAAGTCCATACTTCATACTAACCCATAGGATCAAAATGCTTAGGCACTATTTAACTATTTTGCTTAATATAATTCACCAAAAATGACACTTTAACTACAATTTCAACTTCTTGCTGATTCAACGAAAAGTTCTATTCAAATTTCGGATTCAATTTTTGAGCTCCCAAAAACACTAGTTAACAATATTCACTTTCTAAAATTAAAGTTGCATTCTCATCTTCACTATTTGCTCATCATCTTTACATAAGCGCCATACACAAGCCATATTTTATTTTTGTTTACAGAAATTGTTTTCCATATCAAACCATTAAAACTACTTATTCTATTCTTTTTTGTTAGGATTTTCATTTCACATGTGTTTTAAAATCTTAAAACTCAAAAACTTATTTTGCTAGATTCTCCGAGGCCTTAACCTAGGTGCTAAGCAAACTTGTAACACCCGAGGTGTTACAACCTTCCGCCATTAAAAGAATCTCGTCCTGAGATTCAGAGCAAGATTCAAAAAGGGAAAATGTGATTACACTTCATAGATCTAAAATTACATGGGAGATCACACGACTTCAAATGCTAAACCACTTATGAATTTAGAGATACACGATTAAGAACAAACCTAGTTCAACCAAAACCTTAATCTAGAAGTTGGAATAGACGAGGACAATGGAGGAACAACAAGAAAATGATCACTCAGAACATGTCGTATGCCCAACAGATCTAGAAACAGGAGACTGAGAACTCAATCATCGTGAACCCTAAGACAAAACTAACCAAAGGTGGACTTGAACTTCTTCAGCAAAAACCAGATCCCTTCTTCTTCTCAGATTACACAATCACCTCTGACTAGCGACCCTATTTCTATGAACGACGACTGGATCTCATAGCTCTGCTTCGAATTCAAGGGGGATGGGGATGAAGGAGGAGAGCAAGGGCATCTTATAGTGATGAATGGAGATGGGGCGCAGTGCACTAGAAATGGAGGCGATGTGGATGGGAGAGACTGATGGTTCACGAGGTGGGGAAAAAGTCATCCATGGTGCGCTCCCTATGTGAGCTCAAGCGGAGGGATGAAAAGGAGGAGGGGAGGGGATTCGCCTGACAGGGAGGCCTGCAGACGGCTGTGTTCCCAAAACAACAAAAAGGAGAGGGGAATGGGGGGTCCGTTACAGGAGTGAGGGCGGGGATCGAGAGCTGACATGGTGTGGGAAAAGGAGAGAAAGCGCACTGCACAAATGGACAAAGCGAGCACGGCACAATGCCACGGCCAGATGAGAACGGGGGTGCTAATGGGCCCTGGCGCTGACGACGTCCGCAAGGCACGTGGAAATAGTGACCCGGCGTGCGTAGCATGGATGAGCTAGACACAGGGCTTGGGACATGACATCCACGTAGGCTTTTCCAATCACTCCCGACTACCCATGGTTAACTTTTCTTTGTTGCTCTTCTTTTCCTTCCCTTCCTTGACCATAATATGCGCCAGTCTTTTGTATAGACTGAGATCATGACATACGTACTTCCTCCAAAACCACATTAACTCAGTTACCTTGAAAGAGCATTGCTCCATCAACCTAATGTGGATTTCCCATTAGAACACATAGATATTTTTTCCAAGGAGAATATTTTGTTGCAAGAGCGGTACAGCGGTGTAACTTGGTAAAGGTGCTTGGTCAACAACCTCGATACCAGCGCTTGCTGAGCAGCATCACCATGTGGCAGCTATTCCACAGGGGCCCTCGGTTTCATCACGGCACCTTAAGCTATTAACCAGGCAACTATTACCAACTTACACGCAATGAAGGTGGTGGGGTCATAGACCACAGAATTAGAGGAGTATTGCAAGGGAAGATTCGGGCAACAAAGGTTCCTTTCACAACAAGGGATAAGGAAATTAAATCCCATAATGGATCTAATTTAAACAAATTCAAATGTTCTACTGGAACATCCACAATTAGTTGATACAGTGTCCTCTATTATACAATCATGGCTGGTTCGCTTGCATCTGAATGGTCGCCTTTCTTGTAGCCCATTGGATGTTGTCTCAAGAACCCTAAGCAAGTCTAATGGAACCTAAGGGTAATTTGACGTAAACACAACGAAATAAACAACATGCACGTTCCAAACGCCCTTATACTAGTACAACGTACAAGCACTTACTCTCCCACTCTCGACACATTGCCTACCCCTACGACCAGATGATCTCAACAACTACGGATGAAATACAATGAAATGATTACACACTAGAGGATAGCGACGAGAAGCACCATAGTCTATGGATACACCTCACTAAGGCAACTAATCTACTTGGTCGGACCACACAGCTTCATCCTCGGGCTCAATGGTTTCTCCTATTGCCCGGCTATGGGTTTGTGTCCACTTTTGGTAGTGGCTGAGTGAGGGGAAGCAAGGGCTCTCCTTCTGACACCTCTGAGGGTGGGGGTGCAGGTGGTACTGCAACACCGGTTCTCCTTCTTTCTGGTGGGTGGACAGGGATTCCCTCCAAGACCAAGGAGTCCTGCCTTTTTGTGGCAAGTGTCATATGCTTGGCCCTTGTGACAAGATAGGCATCCTCCCGCTGCTGGGTGTGCCAATCTTTGGCCTCCTTCAGGGCTTCCACCATGGCAGTCTCATGACTTTCTGTGGCTGCCACATTGGCTTGTGCTTCAGCGAGATGCACTTGGAGCATCCTAGAGAAGATCATAGCTTCCTTGGCTCGGCGGAGGCACATCCTCAGCTCCAAGGCTTGCTGATCATACTGCTCATCTAGAGCAATCAAGTACGTGGTTAGGTGTACCATGGTTGGGCTGTCTTCTTGCCATCCTGCCCTTGCAAAGCCTCCATGCAAGCCCTCCATACCCATCGATTCTTTTCCAAAGGTGGAAAGAACCTCATAGGGGTATGAGCAATGGGCTCTTCATAGATCTGGCAAAGGTGCCGCAAGGCTTTGTGGGCCACAACCTGGTAGGTGTCAACAAAAGCAAAACCCGGTTGTGGTCACATTCTAGGCCTCAATGATGTTGGGGAACTCCCCACTCTTCCCAATATAGACGGTAACTTCACACCGCTCAGTGCCATGCTTCTCATACTCATGGCCCTCATACTCGGGATGATATTTGGCTCCGAGCTTTTGTATGGTGGCATACAAGATTTTGGGGAAGCCTTCAGCGTTTAGGCAGTAACTGCTAACCCGAGCTCCTACCACCCTTGGTGGGTGGTGGTTATAAAGAAGGATCGAGCGAGAAGCTTACTTAAGAGAAAGGCTAGGTGAGCTAGGATGCACCGAGTGGTTGTACCAAGTGGCTAGGCTAGGCCTTTTGTAATGGTAGAGCGGTCTTTGGTCCTGGCGCGGTCCACCATCGAGTCTTGCATGGGGACCAATAAAAGGAAAGAAGTAGAATCTTTATGTGCACGAGACGAGCGGTGTGCGATGCCATAAATGACTAGTACGACTACAGGGCAGAGGTCCGACAAGATCATAGAAGATGGTACAAATACATGAACCATGATAGGTGTGAACCACAGGCGAACGCGAAACATGAAGCCATAGTGCAGTAGTAATTTCTTGAGCAAGGACAAGACAATAGTGCACAATGCGACATGTGTGACATCTATGAAGGGCGCACCCGCAAGCAATACTGGCATGACGACTGAGGCAGCACCCATGCAATAGACTTAGGGATCGTATACTCCACAAGAGTCAGTCCATCGGAGAAAGCCTAGTTAAACCTATTCTGAATGCTTAACCTTAACAATAGGGCTACTTATATACTTCATAGACAAACGCTCTAACTTTTTGCAAAAAATAGGTTATCAGATTTTAATTTAGAAAAGAGTTTTGAAGCTTTATCTCCTCATTTATGCTCTGATACCACCTGTGACAGAACCGCCTAAACTAACACTCTCCCAAGAGTACTTGTCTTCCATTAGACACTAAGTGCCCAAGAGAGTGCACTAAATTGTATGTTCCATCGAGCACACCCCAAGAGAGAACTCGAACATCCACATTTTTCCATCAGGATCATAAATGAGAGAATAAAGCTTACAACATTCTTAACCATTTCTTACATCACTTTATTACAACATTAGAGTACTTAAACAAGTTGAATGCAAAAGCAAAATTAAGATGGTTTTACATGTACAAGAGTTTATACATTTTAGGTTTACATTTTTATCTTGAAGCAGAGAACAACATATGATCAGAATTACAACGGAAATAAAGATTAATAATGAATCATAAAACTTTTCTTCTAAAAACTTTTAGTGAGGGTTATAAATAAACACTACAGTGTAGTGTGAAAGGAATCCTCTCTGAGCCCACCAGGAACACACAAAAGTCGTCTACCATCCATCGGTTACCTACAACAAGGGAAATAAAACCCTAAGTACTCAATTATACTCAGCCAGACTTACCCGACAGGAGGAAAATAAAAGACTCCAAGGATATGCAAGGCTTATTTGGCTTGTGGGTTATTGCATCTGTGGAAGCATTACTAAATGTGCATCCTTATATTAAATTTTATTAGCAGTAGTCATTAGTTCATTAACTATCCATTCTATGTAATATCTCCCAACACTTGGTTTGGTGTCATGGTGTCCAAACCACTCCTCACTAGAATAGTGACCAATGTGCCAAATCTTGAAGGCAAGCATCTTAAGAACTTGTGGGAGAAGTCCTTGTCCTTCACCTCTTCTCCAAGTGTTTTAAGATCATTGACAAGCACTTGAAGCCTATGGAATATCTCTGGCACACTCTCATCCTCCTTCATCTCGAAGCTTGTAAACTTCTCTTTGAGAATGTATGCCTTTGCACCCTTCATGGCTTGAGTGCCCTCAAATGATTACTCCAATTTCTTCCATGCCTCATGAGCTCTCTCAATGTTCTTGATTTGCTCAAAAGTTCTCTCATCCAAAGCATCATGGATGGCACTAAGAGCAATGTCATTATTTTGGAGTAGCATTTCTTCAGCGGCGGTGGGAGCCTCTTCATCATCAATCTCAATATTTGTCTCTACCACCTTCCAAACCTTTCTATTGATTGACTTGATATAAGTTGTCATCTTAGCCTTTCAATAGGGATAATTTGAGCTATTAAATTGGGATGGCTTCTTGGTGTTGTTGATTTGAGCCATTTTTATACCGAAGGTTGTTAAGCCTCAAATCATGGTGACCTCAGCTCTGATACCACTTGAAAGGTCCTAAAGGCTAGAGGGGGATGAGTAGCCTATTAAAATTTCTACAACAACACTTAACAAACTGGCTAGACAATTATGAGTCAAAGCAAGTGTTGCGCTAGCCTACTAAAAATGCAAGCCACCTACCACAATTCTAGTTTCTATAGTTTCTAACCACACAATGGCTATGTCACTATACTAAGTTAGTATGCTCTCAAAGGCTAACTAAAGAGCCACACTAACCAAACTAACAAGCTGTCACAACTAGCTACACTAAAGAGCTTGATAACTAGTTTGCGGTAATGTAAAGAGAGTGAGCAAGATGGTTATACCACCAAGTCGAGGAGTGAACCAATCAATCATAAGAATGAATACCAATGAAGACCAATCACCTCAGAATCAAATGATGACACAATGATTTTTTACCGAGGTTCACTTGCTTGCCGACAAGCTAGTCCTCGTTGTGGTGATTCAATCACTTGAAGGTTCACGCGCTAATTGGCATCACACGCCAAACCCTCAATAGGGTGCCACACAACCAACACAAGATGAGGATCACACAAGCCATGAGCAATTCACTAGAGTACCTTTTGGCTCTCCACCGGGGAAAGGTCAAGAACCCCTCACAATCACCATGATCGGAGCTGAAGACAATCACCTACCTCTGCTCGACAATCCTTGCTGCTCAAAGCCGTCTAGGTGGCGGTAACCACCAAGAGTAACAAGTGAATCCTATAGCAAAACACGAACACCAAGTGCCTCTAGATGCAAACACTCAAGCAATGCACTTGGATTCACTCCCAATCTCATAAAGATGTTGGATCTATGATGGAGATGAGTGGGAGGGCTTTGGCTAAGCTCATAAGGTTGCTATGTCAATGCAAATGGCCAAGAGAGTGAGCTTGAGCCGGCCATGGGGCTTAAATAGAAGCCCCCACCAAATAGAGCCATTGTACCCCTTCACTGGGCACTCCTCGGGTGACCGAATGCTCCGATAATATCAACCGGACGTAGGACCACAGTGTTCGGTCGCCCGATGCTTGCCACATGTCAGCAGCTTCAAATGCTGATCGCTCGATCTCAACGGACATCAGTACATTTAAGTAGTGACCGGATGCGCTACTCAAAGTGACTGGACACCGGACCCTAGCGTCCAGTCGTTTCCAGTAAGGTTCCACTCGTGACCGGACGCGTCTAGTCATGCTCGACCGGACTCACCCAGCGTTCAGTCACTCACTGTCTCCTCTGTGCGCTTACACATCATTAGGACCAGACGCACCTCATCAGCATCTGGTCACAAAGTGACCTAGCATCCAGTTGAAGACCGATGCCAGTGTCTTCACTACTTCCACTGACTGAAAGCATTGGTCCAGTTGAGGCCAGGGTCTGGTGCACTCTGTGAAATCTTATCTTTTCTATACAGGGCACCGGTGGCACCATCGAACTGTTCGCACTCTACGGGTGGGCACTCCACTAGTGAAGTTTCTTACCCTTGCTCAAATGTGTCAACCACCAAGTGTATCACCTTGTGCACATGTGTTAGCATATTTTCACAAACATTTTCAAGGGTGTTAGCACTCCACTAGATCCTAAATGCATATGCAATGAGTTAGAGCATCTAGTGGCACTTTGATAACCACATTTCGATATGAGTTTCACCCCTCTTAATAGTACAGCTATCAAACCTAAATGTGATCACACTCGCTAAGTGTCTTGATCACCGAAATAAAATGGCTCCTACCACTTATACCTTTGCCTTGAGCCTTTTGTTTTTCTCTTTCTTCTTTTCCAAGTCCAAGCACTTGATCATCACCATGCAACATCATCATCATGTCATGATCTTCATTTGTTTCACCACTTGGAGTAGTGCTACCTATCTCATAATCACTTTGATAAACTAGGTTAGCACTTAGGGTTTTATCAATTCACCAAAACCAAACTAGAGCTTTCAATCTCCCCCTTTTTGGTAATTGATGACAACCCTTTTACAAAGATATGAATTGAAATTTTATTGAATCCATGTTGCTTGCCCAAGCATAATTACCATGTGTAAAAGGAATATGGACAAGTTTCATGAACCCCATATGGTAGCAATTTCTCCCTCTATATATGTGCTAAGAGTTTGGATTGTAGCTTGCACATATGTTTAGATAGGAAATATAGGAGACAATGTCTACCAAATGATGCTAACGTATAAAAGATGGACCTTTGAAGTGTGATACCATTCGGAGTGCACTAATATACCATCCTTAGCACCATTAGTAACTAGTCATACACAAAAACTAGAATACCCCATGAGATCAACATTAGAAGTAAGGGTCTAGTTTTCATAATGTGAGCATGAGTCTAGTTACTTAACCTATGCATGCTAGTTTTTCATTTCATCATTCAAACCTACAACTAGCATATACCACACAAGCATTGATATTGAAATTTAAAACTTGTGCCATGCAAGCAAACATATGAAATGCACATTCAAATGCACCATACAAGTTCATGAGCTTGCTCCCCCTACTTGTGTGCTTAAAATTTTAATTGATCCCCTTCCTTTGTCATATTTCTCCCCCTATGTCAAATTCTCCCCCTATCACTTATATCTTTATTTTTCCCCTTTGTTGTTTTTTCACTATCTTTGTACACTATTTCTCCCTCATTTGTCATCAATGACCACAAAGGTTCAAAATGTAGATAGGGTGAGATTATCAATGTCAATAAATGGGGTGAGGATCATTTTCCCAATTTTGGTTCAATCTAGATCATTTGCCAAAGAAATTTAACTCGGTTTGATCCAAGGACAAGCTTCTTCACACCTCCAAATAAGGGTTATCTTGTACCATGTTGAGTTAAACACTTAGAGCTCATTTTCTAGATCAAACACTAGATTTACAAGCCCACAAACATGTCATCTGCTACCACTAGATCAAGTCAAGCATAGAAGCAATAGTGGTACCATACAATCATCAAATTCATTTGATTTTCATGAAGGAGCCTATCAAATGTGAGAGATGACTAGATGCACTAAACATGTCCTTAGCAAGGATGTATGCCATGCCAATCAACTTTTACCTTGGATTGCTCGAAGGAGAGGCATGTCATATAAGTGGGGGGGTGCATCAACACATATTTGAGAAATCCAATATGTTCAGCTCATTCCTTAGCTTGCAAAACCTTTTCTCATCTAATGGCTTGGTGAATATATCGGCAAGTTGATCTTCGGTGCCTACACTCTCAATTCAAATGTCCCCTTTTTATTGGTGATCTCTTATGAAATGGTGGCGGACATCAATGTGCTTTGTTCTTACATGTTGAACCAGATTGTTGGTCAACTTGATTGCACTCTCATTGTCACATAGCAATGGCACTTTCTTGAACTTGATTCCAAAATCACTCAAAGTGGCCTTTATCCAAAGTATTTGTGCACAACAACTACCAGCGGATATGTATTCAGCTTCGGCGGTTGATAATGCAACACTATTTTGCTTCTTTGATGACCATGAAACAAGTGATCTTCCCAACAATTGACATGTGCCCGAGGTGCTCTTCCTTTCAACGTTGTATCCCGCATAATCTGAGTTGGAAAAACCAACTAGCTCAAACTTTGCTCCTTTGGGATACCACAAACCAACATTTTGTGTATGCTTCGAGTACCCCAATATTCTCTTTGTAGCCTTCAAATGACTTTCTCTTAGTGAGGCTTGAAATCTTGCACACATGCATACACTAAACATGACATCCAGCCTTGATGTGGTCACATAGAGTAGGCTTCCAATCATAGACTGATATAATTTTTGATCCACCATATTGCCACTTGCATCACTATCCAAGTTGCTATTTGTTCCCATTGGTGTGCTAATGGTTTTACTATCACTCATGCCAAACTTCTTGATCATGTCCTTGATATACTTGCCTTGACTCACAAAAGTACCATTCTTCAATTGCTTGATTTGGAGACCGAGGAAGTAACTTAACTCTCCAATCATGGACATCTCAAACTCATTAGCCATCATCTTTCTAAACTCTTACAAAAGTCTTGATTGGTTGATCCAAATATGATGTCATCAACGTAGATTTGCAACACAAATAAATCTTCTCCAATCTTCTTGATGAAAAGAGTGGTGTCAACCTTGCCCATCATGAACCCTTTAGAGAGTAGGAAGTCCCTCAATCTCTCATACCATGCTCTAGGTGCTTGCTTCAAGCCATACAATGCCTTCTTCAACTTGTACACATGGTCGGGCTTCTTGTCATCTTCAAAACTGGGAGGTTGCTCAACATATACTTCTTCATTGATGTAACCATTGAGAAATTCACTCTTAACATCCATTTGATAGAGCTTGATGTTGTGGGCACAAGCATAGGCTAGCAAGATTCTAATTGCTTCCAATCTAGCAACCTGGAGCATATGTTTCTCCAAAGTCAAGACCATTCAACTTATGTATATCCTTGTGCTACGAATCTTGCTTTGTTCCTTACTACTATCCTATCTTGATCTTGCTCATTTCTAAAGACCCATTTGGTTCCAATCACATTATGTCCCTTTGGTCTCTCTACTAATTCCCATACTTGATTTCTTGTGAAGTTATTCAATTCTTCATGCATAGCATTCACCCAATCAACATCCTTCAATGCTTCATCTATCTTCTTTGGTTCAATGGATGACACAAATGAGAAGTGCTCACAAAATGAAGCCAATCTTGATCTTGTTTGTACACCTCTAGAAATATCACCAATGATAGTGTCCAATGGATGATCCCTTGCAATATTTGTTGGTTGGAGGATTAGAACTTGATTGCTTGCACTTACTTGATCATTGGGTTGAGATGATGTACTAGCCACTTGATCTTGTTCATTGTCATGAGAGCCACTTGAACTAGCTTGATTTGTATCATCTTGCACATTTGAGTTAGAGAGCACTTGCACTTGATCATCTTCATCATCATTCACTTGTCTAGGCCTCAATTCACCAACATCCATGCTCTTCATGGCATTTGAAAGTTGAATGCCTCTAACATCTTCTAAGTTTTCATTTTCTTCTTGTGAACCCTTGGTTTCATCAAATTCAACATCATGAACTTCCTCAAGAGTACCACTATCCAAATTCCAAACTCTATATGCTTTGCTTGTAGTGGAGTAACCAAGTAGGAATCCTTCATCACATTTCTTGTCAAACTTGCCCAATCTAGTACCTTTCTTTAAGATATAGCATTTGCAACCAAAGACCCAAAAATATGCAATGTTGGGCTTTCTACCATTCAAGAGCTCATATGGTGTCTTCTCTTTCAATGGGTGACAATAGAGGTAGTTGCTACAATAGTAAGCCATGTTGATAGCTTTGGCCTAAAAAATTGACTCACATTGTACTCACTAAGCATAGACCTTGCCATATCAATGAGTGTTCTATTTTTTCTCTCAACAAGGCCATTTGATTGTGGAGTGTACTTGACTAAGAATTGATGTCTAAATCCAAATTTATCACACAACTCATCAATTCTAGTGTTCTTGAATTCACAACCATTATCACTTCTAACTCTTTTGATGGTTGTTTCAAACTTATTATGAATGCCCTTGACAAATGAATTTAATGTTGCAAATACATCACTTTTGTCCACTAGAAAGAATACCCATGTGTATCTAGTGTAATCATCCAGTATCAAAAAGCCATATTTGTTACCACTGATGCTAGTGTATTGTGTTGGCCCAAATAAGTCCATATGCAATAACTCAAATGCTTTACTAGTGCTCATCATGCTTTTCTTAGGATGGGTGTTTCCAACTTGTTTGCTAGTTTGACAAGAGCTACAAAGCTTATCCTTCTCAAACACAACATCTTTCAAGCCTCTAACCAAGTCATACTTAACCAATCTATTCAATTGTTTCATTCCAACATGACCAAGCCTTCTATGCTATAACCAACCCATGCTAAGACTTAGTGAACAAACATGTAGATAATTTAGCTTCACTAGCATTGAAATCAACCAAGTATAGATTCTCATATCTAAAACCTTTGAAGATCAAGTTAGAGCCATCTACACTTATGATCTCTACATCATCTACCCCAAATATGCATTTGAATCCAAGATCACACAATTGAGCCACGGATAGCAAATTGAAGTTCAAGCTCTCTACTAGCAATACATTGGAAATGCTCATGTCATTGGATATTGCAATCTTACCAAGCCCTTTGACCTTGCCTTTGCCATTATCACCAAATGTAATACTATCATAACCATCATTGCATTGGTGTTGATTGAGTTGAACATTCTTGCATCACCGGTCATGTGTTGAGTGCACCCACTATGAAGAACCCTAATGCCTTCCTCCGGCTTTGTAATTAACCTATAAAAGAAGATCAATTCTTTTTAGGTACCCAAACTTGCTTGGGTCCTTGAAGGTTAGTCACTAAGCTCTTTGGTACCCAAATGGCTTTCTTCTTTGAGCCCATCCATGGTGCACCAATGAACTTAGCCTTCACACCATTTGTACCCTTTATAAGCATATAGAAAGAATCAAGCTTAATGGAGGATACATTATCATTTTTGCTCTTGTTGTTGCATTCATGCTCTTTATGATCAACTTGCTTGGAACTAGTGCAAAACCGACCATTGTTCTTCACAAAGCTAGTCTTGTGAGGAGCAAAGGCTTGCCTTGCCTTTCTTGGGGGCATAGCCCAATCCCTCTTTGTAGAGAGAAACTCTTTGGCTACCCAAGCACATAAGCAAGCGGTCCTCACCACCATAGGCCTTAGCCAAGGTGTGAGTGAGCTTATTGACCTCCTTCTTGAGGTTCTCATTCTCAACCATTAGTGTGGCATCACAAGTGAAACCCACACTACTAGATGAGGTGGAAGTAGAAGTACTACAAGAAGGGTTAGTGGGAGCAACAATGATAGGCGTAGATAATGATTCATCAATTATATCACAAGTTAAGCCTACATCACAAGTCTCAACATGCTTCTTTTTATTTTGTTCATTAAGCAAAGAGGAATGAGCTTTTTCAAGCTTCTTGTGAGCCTTGTCAAGCTTGTCATGGGCTTCCTCTAGCCTCTCATGAGTTTCATTGAGCTCATCAAATGCTTGCTTGAGGGCTTTTAGTTCCTTACGCAAGCTTTTGCATTCCCTTCTCTTAATGTCCAAGGTGTTCTTTAGCATCTTTTAGCATGTCAAATAGTTCATCCTTAGTAGGTTCATTATCATCACTATCACTATCATTTTCATTTTCATTATCATGTTCTTCATCACTTCCATTATCACAAATTTGTACCTTAGTGGCCTTAGCCATGAAGCATGATGGCATGTCAAAGTGAGAAGGCTTCTCATTGATAGCAATGCTTGCAAGTGCCTTCTTCTTGGTGGTCTTGTCATTATCACTATCATCATCATCACTTGATGAAGCATCACTATCCCAAGTGACCACATATGAACCATCCTTCTTCTTCTTGAAGGTCATCTTGTCCTTCTTTTCTTTCTTTTCCTCCTTGTCCTTCTTCTTGTTCTTCTTGTCATCATCTTTGTCGCTA
The DNA here is from genome assembly GCF_019320115.1 of Miscanthus floridulus. Taxonomy (NCBI): domain Eukaryota; kingdom Viridiplantae; phylum Streptophyta; class Magnoliopsida; order Poales; family Poaceae; genus Miscanthus; species Miscanthus floridulus. Next base: position 86,501,596 of record NC_089580.1, on the reverse strand, counting down.
TTGTATGGGCATTGAGCAACAAGATGATCCTTGATTCCACAATTGAAGCACCTTCTTGACTCTTCCTTGTTCTTGGATGAAGATTTCTGTTTTCTAGCATGGTAGCCCTTCTTCACCATGAACTTGCCAAATCTCTTGACAAAGGGAGCCATCTTCTCATCATCATCATCATCTCATGAACCATCATCTTCACTTGATGTATCTTGCTTTGCCTTGCCCTTGGATGATGTGGCCTTGAATGCCACACTCTTCTTCTCATCCTTCTTCTCATCTTTCTTCTCCTTCTTTTCTTCCTTCTCATCATCATCTTTAAATGTATCATCGGTCATTATATCTCCCAACACTTGGTTTGGTGTCATGGTGTTCAAACCACTCCTCACTATAATAGTGACCAATGTGCCAAATCTTGAAGGCAAACATCTCAAGAACTTATGGGAGAAGTCCTTGTCCTTCACCTCTTCTCCAAGTGCTTTAAGATCATTAACAAGCACTTGAAGCCTATGGAACATCTCCGGCACACTCTCATCCTTCCTTCATCTTGAAGCTTGCAAAGTTCTCATTGAGAATGTATGCCTTTGCACCCTTCACGGCTTGAGTGCCCTCAAATGATTCCTCCAATTTCTTCCATGCCTCATGAGCTCTCTCAATGTTTTTGATTTGCTCAAAAGTTCTCTCATCCAAAGCATCATGGATGGCACTAAGAGCAATGTCATAATTTTGGAGTAGCATTTCTTTGGCGGCGGTGGGAGCCTCTTCATCATCAATCTCAATCTTTGTCTCTACCACCTTCCAAACCTTCCTATTGATTGACTTGATATAAGTTGTCATCTTAGCCTTCTAATAGGAATAATTTGAGCCATCAAATTGGGGTGGCTTCTCGGTGTTGTTGATTTGAGCCATTTTTACACCGAAGGTTGTTAAGCCTCAAATCATGGTGACCTCGGCTTTGATACCACTTGAAAGGTCCTAATGGCTAGAGGGGGGTGAATAGCCTATTAAAAATTTCTACAACAACACTTAACAAACCGGTTAGACAATTATGAGGCGAAGCAAGTGTTGCGCTAGGCTACGAAAAATGCAAGCCACCTACTACAATTCTAGTTTCTATAGTTTCTAACCACACAATGGCTATGTCACTATACTAAGTTAGTGTGCTTTCAAAGGCTAACTAAAGAGCCACACTAACCAAACTAAAAAGCTCTCACAACTAGCTACACTAAAGAGCTTGATAACTAGTTTGCGGTAATGTAAAGAGAGTGAGCAAGATGGTAATACCGCTGAGTCAAGGAGTGAACCAATCAATCACAAGAATGGATTACAATGAAGACCAATCACCTTAGAATCAAATGATGACACAATGATTTTTTACTAAGGTTCACTTGCTTGCCGGCAAGCTAGTCCTTGTTGTGGCGATTGACTCACTTGGAGGTTCACGCGCTAATTGGCATCACACGCCAAACCCTCAATAGGGTGGCGCACAACCAACACAAGATGAGGATCACCCAAGCCATGAGCAATTCACTAGAGTACCTTTTGGCTCTCCGCCAAGGAAAGGTCAAGAACCCCTCACAATCACCACGATCGAAGCCGAAGATAATCACTAACCTCCACTCAATGATCCTCGCTGCTCCAAGCCATCTAGGTGGTGACAACCACCAAGAGTAACAAGTGAATCATGCAACGAAATATGAACACCAAGTGCCTCTAGATGCAAACACTCAAGCAATGCACTTGGATTCACTCACAATCTCACAAAGATGATGGATCTATGATGGAGATGAGTTGGAGGGCTTTGGCTAAGCTCACAAGGTTGCTATGTCAATGTAAATGGCCAAGAGAGTGAGCTTGAGCTAGCCATGGGGCTTAAATAGAAGCCCCCACCAAATAGAGCCATTGACCCCTTCATTGGGCACTGCTCGGGGTGACCAGACGCTCTGGTCATATTGACCAGACGCAGGACCCCAGCATCCGGTCGCCCGATGCTTGCCACATGTCATCGGCTTCAAACGTTGATCGCCCAATCTCAGTGGTCATTAGTACATTTAAGTAGTGACTAGACGCACTGCTCAAAGTGACCAGAAGTAGGACCCCAGCGTCCGATCATTTCCAGTAAGGTTCCACTCATGACCGAACACGTCCGGTCATGCCCAACCGGACTCACCCAGCGTCCGGTCACTCACTTGTCTCCTCTGTGCGCTTCCACATCATCAGGACCGGATGCACACCCATCAATGTCCAATCACAAGTGACCCAGCATTCAGTAGAACACCGACGCCAATGTCTTCACTGCTTCCACTAACCGGATGCACCGGTCTAGTTGAGGCCAGCGTCCGGTGCACTATGTGAAATCCTATCTTTTCTGTACAGGGCACCGGTGGCACCGTTGGACTGTCCTCACTCTATGGGCGGGTACTCTACTAGTGAAGTTTCTTACCCTTGCTCAAATGTGCCAACCACCAAGTGTATCACCTTATGCACATGTGTTAGCATATTTTCACAAACATTTTCAAGGGTGTTAGCACTCCACTAGATCCTAAATGCATATTCATTGAGTTAGAGCATCTAGTGGCACTTTGATAACCGCATTTTGATACGAGTTTCACCCCTCTTAATAGTATGGCTATCGAACCTAAATGTGATCACACTTGCTAAGTGTCTTGATCATCGAAACAAAATGGCTCTTACCACTTATACTTGCTGAGCCTTTTGTTTTTCTCTTTCTTCTTTTCTAAGTCCAAGCACTTGATCATCACCATGGCAACACCATCGTCATGTCATGATATTCATTTGCTTCACCACTTGGAGTAGTGCTACCTATCTCATAATCACTTTGATAAACTAGGTTAGCACTTAGGGTTTCATCAATTCACCAAAACCAAACTAGAGCTTTCAAACGGATGGTCCTCAATTGACATAGGCAAAACAAGTGCAATCCGAGCCTCACTCGAATGCCTAAACAAGTCTAGATCCAAAGTACCATTCCGCTCAGTCTCCAATTACCCTCTATATATATTCCATGTGATAGTAGTATAATAACAACAATAATATCCTTCCTATCTCTCGCGAGTGATAGGTAATCACTCGACTTCTACCGGATCCTATAGCATAGCAATCTACACGATCCTGACATACTAGTAGGACTCATAGGATAAGGATATATATATACAAGTGGTTTTCATTCAACTCCTTAAAACTTAATGCGCAAGCATAAAATAAAGTGCAGAATAATAGGGGTTGTGCACCGGGGCTTATCTGGGTAAGATATTGCCAAAGTTAGCACTCCATTGTGGCAACACGATCACCAAGGCACCATCTTTTCTGCTACTCATTTAGCTACCTTATAAAACGTATTATTGTGGAGCTACAAAAATTACCGTGAGCACCTAATAATGTTAGGAGTTTACTGTGAAAGTTTTAGAGCCAACACTATCACCACTTTATCACAACAATTCCTATAAATTTATATTTTAACAATATTAAGCACCTAAAATTAATTAGATCACTCTTGAAAATACTTTTGAAGCTATGTTAACCATTTATACTAGTAGATATATCATGATTTTAGGAACCTTACAAATTTAGTTTCACAATTTTTGGTTAACTACACCAATTTATATTGAATTTACAAGTTTACCTTAAAACTAAATTCGAAAACGCTTTAGGAAAGAAAAGGGCCGGTGGTTCCTAATTCGGCCCAAAAGCCAAGCACGGGGAGCGACTACGCGCGCGTTGTGACGGCCCAGCACAACCTAAGGTCGGGAGGCCCGCACGTGGTGGTGGCTTTGTAGAAAGGCCCCTGAGCTTTTAGATATTACTACAACTACTATGTGCACTATTCCTACTGACATCGGTTTCGCAAACTAGTCCCCGAACTCTCCCATCTTCACAACAGGGTTGTCCCCGATGCCACTGCGTGCGACAGCATGGCGACTGTCAGCAAACCACGGTTACATCGGCAACCAGCAAGGGTCTCTGGTGACCTATGATGGCCGCGCATCTAAGTTACGATGGCTCGCTCCTAGAGACAGTGGTTAGAGACTTGGAGAGGCAATGCAGCATAGCCAACCATGGCGGCGGCTAGGTCAGCATGTTTTGCATTGGCGGCAAAAATGTTCCAACGAACCTAAAGACTCACGAGATGATAGAGGTTGCGGGGAAGCAAAAAGGGCTTACCATGAAGCTAGTCGCGCCACCGGTTGAGATGGGGAAAGATCAAGGAAGCCTAGGGACGTGTGCTCGCACCATGCGGTGGCTCTTTGAGGCGAACACCATTGTGACACTACACCTCCAGCGGAAACCTAGGCCAATCTGACATGAGCACCAACTGGAGGGGATCAAGATGAGTCTAGAAGCACAACTAATTGAGTTTTTACCTTTGGGTCATGGCTTACCCCCAAACCCCTAGTCGCGGCGGCGCTCATGGCTAGCGGCGAGGAAAAACTAAAATTGGCCACAGACAGACCATGGCTGGGTCCAACGAGAATGGGGTGTCTAGATAACTTCCCATGCTACTCACTGGCATGAGGAATTGGGCTGAGAAGCCTTGAGCTAGTGATTATGAAGGAAGAGGGAAGGGTGCATTGCCATTGCCACATTGCGGAGAGTGGCAACAGCTTAAGCGACCTGGCTAAGACCCGACAAGAGCATGATAGTGCACAGACATGACCGCACGAGCAAGGGGTAGGAGGTGCATCGGTTAGTGCTCGGATGGAGCCATAAAGGTGTGCCTGTGCACGACCACGTGCAAGCAGCAACACGGCATCATGACGCGGCAGGCCATGCAACGGTGTCAAGATCAGGGCGTGGTAGGTGGGTTGAGAGGCGGAGGGCAAGAACTACAGTGACCAAGGTGAATTGGAGAGCGGGGGAAAACACCATGATGACTGAGCAACGATAGCCATAGCCTCGCCTTAGCCCTACGCGAGGCACAGCGGCTCAGCGTGGCTTGGACAACAAGAGGGCAGGGCGAGGTGAGAGGCGCATCGCTGCATTGTCCTAGTAGGTGGCATTGCCCTGTAGGGAAAGTCCGTGACCAGCCCTGGGTTGAGCCCTACGGCAGCTGCGCACGCGCGAGGCGACCGTGCCTACGGGGCCAAACGGACGAAACGGTGACGATGAAGGCTCAACCATAGGCACTATTTAACTAATTTGCTCAATGTAATTCGCCAACAATGACAATTTAACTACAATTTCAACTTCTTGCTGATTCAACGAAAAGTTCTATTTAAATTTTAGATTCGATTTTTGAGCTCCCAAAAACACTAGTTAACAATATTCACTTTCCAAAATTAAAGTTGCATTCTCATCTTCACTATTTGCTCATCATCTTTACATAAGGGCCATACACAAGCTATATTTTATTTTTGTTTATAGAAATTGTTTTTCGTACCAAACCATTAAAACTACTTATTTTATTCTTTTTGTTAGGATTTTCATTTCACATGTGTTTTAAAATCTTAAAACTCAAAAATTTATTTTTCTAGATTCTCCTAGGCCTTAACCTCGGTGCTAAGCAAGCTCGTAACACCTGAGGTGTTAATCGGCCGCCCCTGACCTGGCTGTCTCGCCACCGCCTTCATGTGGTGGGTCGGTGAATGGTCCTAGGCTGCTCCTTGGTCTATATTTCGCCCGACTAACTTGAGTTTATGGGCTTTTGCATTTATCCTATGTGCAAATCTATGGCGAAAAGCACCTTTCAGTGGATTTCTCCATGTATTTGTACTTGAGTCCTGCAAAACATATAAACACCAAAACTTATGGAATTCGTTAGTTATAAACCCTATACTAAGTTTGGTGTTTTGAATAAATGTATTTTATGCGGAGCTTTGGCGGTTAAAATTATGCATTAAGGAAAAGTATGAAGGCATACTTGAATTGCATATTTTGTGAAGTCAAACAATGGATCCAAGGAGAAAGATGTCATACAATTATATCAACATGTGCATGTGTGCAGAACATTAGGTGGATATATAGTGTGGCTAACCTAATTTTACAATGCTCTTTAGAACACATCTCTCTCTTTATTGGAACTTGGAAAAATTTTGTGAGGACATGGGCTATCATTATTCTCATCTTTCTTTTATTCTTTTCTTCTCTTATTTTCTTCTTTCTCTTTTTTATTTCTCTCTTTTTTTCTTTATTTTTTTCTTTTTGATGATAGCCTCATGCCCCTTTTTTCAACAAAACTTTTGAGAGAGATATCAACAAGGATTTAGAGCATTTATTTTGATGGAACCTAATAAACACATTCTTGTTCACTCTCAATGTAGGAGTAGAACATTTTTGGATGGATCTAAGTGGAAGGCATGTTTTTGTGACTACTCCTAGTGTAGGAGTAGTGCATATATTTGGTGGCGTGTATGTGATCTTGATTTTAAAAGCATGATAACTTTCTCAACACGGGTCACAAAGTTTGACAAAGCTCAACACAAAAACAAGTAGCATATGTGGAAGGTTTTATCATGATATTTGGCCTTGGTAGTAATTTCTTTACCATTGAGGAGTATGTGTGACACTATGGAATTTGACATTTTATAAAAAGAAAATTATCCAAGTACTTTGAATAGAAAAAGTTGGATTTCCATGTCAATGCCATACCTCACTTCACAACAACTTAGTCAATATGTTTTTCCTATAAGATATTTTTCCCACAAGCACTAAGTGTATGTAAGGAATAAAGATTATGCAGGCCAATCTCAAAGAGCTATATTCAAGTTCACTTTCAAATTTTACTCTAAGTGTGAAACTTGGTTCTTTTTTTCAAATTGCATGTTTTAAACGAGTGTAGAATCAGGAGCAAGCACATGAATAAGTGGGAAGGAATCAAACTGAGTTGTGTACATGCTTCTCCACTAGTTCATGATGTGGTTCGATGCTTTTGTTTCATATTTTAAGTTTGATTATCATGTATGGCATTTTCAAACACAATCAAACTTACAGGTGCAAGGCATGGGTGAGAAGATGGAGTGCAAACTAGTGTGCCCGAGAAAAAGCATGATAGGGTCGGGTCCCCCACACTTGGACTTCTATGTCATTCGACACTAAAAGCCAAGTGTGAATGTTGGAGCACCTCCTTAGTGTGTATTGTAGCACCCATGTTCTTAGACATTGTTCATCCTTTGTTCCTCTAATTGTTAGTGACCAAGAATACTCAAAGGGAACTTGTTTAGTACCATGTTCTTTGTTTATTGTGGGAGATTTAGAAAGGTCAGAGCTTTATTTTTAAAAAACAAAGCTAAGCTAAAACAAGTTTATTATGCAGAACAAATATATATTTTTATTATTATTGAAAAGTTCTAATAACTAAAAAGAAACAAAGAAATATGTTTTTATCATTATATAATATATTTTTTATGTGACTTTAGCATAGTGAAAGGCATAAAGGTGAAACAAAGTAAAGACAACCAAGACAAAATCAATGAGTGAAGCATGTCATGAAATGTTTTAGAGAAGTTCACCCCCACACTTGAATTTTGCAGTATGCAAAATCAAGTTTGGATGGTAGCACTCTCCATTTGAATGTGCTTAATTGTTGAGTGATGTTTGGTTGGATTTACCTTGTGTTTCAACCCTTCGTTCTTTTGGTTTAAAACCTGAAAGGTTAGTGACAAAAATACCCGAAGGAGCATATTCACAAATATGTCTTTAAGCTCATTTTCAACAGTCATGTTATTAATTATTATTGTATTTATTTTATGGAAGTAAAAGGATTTGTTTTGTTTTTTTAAAGAACATTTTTAAGGACTGATGAAAGAATGGGTTATCTCCCGGAAGTGCTTGTTTTAGGACAAAAGCTCGTCCTTGGGAAACCTTTGAATTGCATCTTTATATTGGTGAAGTGGTATCCCCTCCAACACCAACCCTAGCGGACCTATCTATAAAACTCATGCCAAGACACCACGAAATTTGCAAAATTTATGATATACATAAGCATCTACAACAACCCTTTTAAAGTTTTTATGGATGGAGCACAAGATGGGGTTGTATATTTCGCAAGTGATGGCAGAGTTATAGATCGATTCGGGAGATTTCTCATATGAGCATGGAATTGATGGGATGGTTAGGAAATAACTTCCATGCTCATTGATAAAATCTTTTGTTTTAGGGAGAGGGGGAGCACTTTCTTTCCCATGACAATTTAGATCCTCCATAAGATTTGGATAGGTCATGGTTGTTAGGAAGATTGACATAAGCTCACCTATAGGATCAAGAATGGGTTTGGATGAAACATTGAATGTGGACATAGAGGGGGAGAGGATACAAATGGTTTCTATATGAATTGGTTCTCCCTCTATGGGTTCACTTGATATTCGATTCTTGGAGTGTTCCTGATGTCTCATATAGGAATTCGAGGCATAATATGATGTTGAATTGGGAGGCTCTAAAGCATTCCCAAGATCGGCATCAAGGAAAAGGTCATCCTCGAATTCAAAGGGGCATGTAAAAAGATGAGGTTCATCAACCCTAGGAGTGTGATGTATTCCCTGAATGGGAGGTTCTTTGGCAACCGGATCATCAAAAGGTTTTGAAAAAATTCAGATTTGGTTGTGAGTGCCTCCTCTTGTTGGTCAGGGCCTCACTCAACTACATCAAGAAACTCATCATATATGCCGGTGTAAGGGGTGTTTTCAAGGATTTTCTCAAGAATGACTTTCCCTTCACTAATGGAGTTGTGTGTGAACGAGCCTCTTGAAGATAGGTCAAGTTGAAGAGCAGCTTCCTTGCTAAGACCAAGATGGAAGTGGTAAAGAAGGACATGGTCGGGCAAGGAAAGGTTTGGACCGGTATTGATAAGGCTTAAGAACCTAGCCCAAGTTGCTCCCAGAGTCTCCTTCTCCTTTTGTTGAAATGTAAGAAGTTCTATTTGAAGGGTGGCAATTTAGGAAAGAGGGAAGAAAGAAAGACAAAATTTATCTTGAAGTTCATCCCAATTTCCATTTATGCCTCCTATGGTATGAACATACCATTGTTTTGTTCTTCCTAGAAGGGAGAACGGTATGCCCTGAAGCTCAAGTGAGAGGTGTGTGTTGTAGAGGGGACTCTACCCCCCTATTTATAAAGAGGTGTGAGGTGGTGTGGAGGCTAAATTTGGTGCAAAGCTCAGTCTCCAGGTGTGAGGCGGTGTGGAGGCAAAATTTGGTGTGAAGCTCAGTCTCCACCGCCTCTGCATGGACTCATGTGACTACCATACGAAGGGGCGATAGAGAGGCGCTGGTGGGGGGTTGGCCACCCCCTGGGGTCAACCGCCCCCTAACCTGGCCCTCTTCCACTGCCTTCATGTGGTGGGTCGGTGGATGGTCCTAGGCTGCTCCTTGGTTGGTATTTTACCCGGATAACTTGAGTTGATGGACCTTTCATTTATCCTTTGCGCAAATCTATGTCATAAAGCACCTTTCATTGGATTTCTCCATGTATTTGTACTTGTGTCTTGCAAAACATATAAACACCAAAACTTGTGGAATTCGTTAGTTATAAACCCTATACTTAGTTCGGTGTTTTGAATAAATGGATTTTATGCAGAGCTTTGGTGGTTAAAATTATGCATTAAGGATCGCCAACAACGATGTGGCATACTCTACCACAATCGAGGAAGGCGGTGTATCTGTTGTTCCCCGCTGGGCCTCCCTCTAGAAGAGTGGCTACCGCGGACCTAGATGAAGTGGCCTTGCTATGTTGTTCGAGCGTGCACCGGGGCACTCGGCGTTCCTGAGCGGGTCATGCAGGCCTTGTTCCTTGGAGCCTCAAGGGGTTGCTGATGGTTTCGTTTGAATGGATGATGCGCCTGCCATGGTCGTTCAGGCGAGCACAAACGTTCCACAGGTGAGTTGCTTTGGCTGACTCAGTCCTTATCGAGCTAGTCATACGGGATTTGTCCTTGCTAAGGTTGTTTGCTTGGTCTTCTTCTTTTGAATGTGTGGGTGAAAGGTCCTAAATGGCTAGAAGAGGGTGAATAGCCTATAAAATTTTTCTATAAACACACTAGAGCAAGTGGTTAGTAACCTAAAAGGTGAAATGCAATTTTGCTCTAGCTCTACAAGGGTTGCAAGTCACCTATCTAACAATTCTAATTGCTATGATCACTAGGCACAAACAAGGGCTATGTCACTACTCACTAAGAGCTCTCAAACACGCTACACTAAAGAGCTCCACTAGGTGACACTAAACTAGCAAGCAAGACAAGCTCTCAAAACTAATTATACTAAAGATCTTGTTACAACTAGTTTGCAAGTAAGTAAAGGAGTGAGTGGGATGTTTTTTCCCTATGCTTTCGGCCAACGCTGCGCCACCTCGCTATAAGTGACTGGACATGCCGGGGTGAGTCCGGTCACCCCATGGCCGGCGTCCGATCGTGGACTTTTGACTCCATTTCTTTTTCTAAATCTACAACCACTTTGCCCTTGCTTCCAACTTGCTAACCACAAAGTATAGAACTTGTGTGCACGTGTGTTAGCATTTTTAAAGCAATTTACAAGGGTCAAAGTTAGCACACTAGGGTCCTAAATGCATATGCAAGAATGATGTCACCTAGTGGCACTCGACAACCGCTTAGCCAAAGATTTCCCCTCTTTATAGTATGGTTATTGATCCTAAATCACTCACACCCTCTATGGTGTCTTGAGTGCAAACCAAAAATGGCACCTATCAAATACCTTTGCCTTGAGCCCATTTTTGTTTTTCTCTTTCTTCTTTTCCAAACGATGAGCACTTGATCATCTATGTCCATCATCTAGCTCCACCACTTGGATTATACCACCTTATCTAATTCACATACTTAGATCAAAGGTTAGTCCTAGGTTTCATCAATTATCCAAAACCAAACTAGGGCTTTCAATCTCCCCTTTTTGGTAATTGATGACAACCTATTTACAAAGATATTTAAATAAAGCTTTTGGATTCATGTTGCTTGCCCAAGCATTTTACCATGGGTAAAGGATATGGACAAGTTTCATAAACCTGAATTGGTAGCATTAGCTCCCCCTACATATATGCTAAGAGTTTGGATTTGAAAGCTTGTGCATATGCATGGATTGAGATTGTGGGGAAGTAATGTCTACCAAATGATGCTAAGGTGTAAAGAATGGACCTTTGAAGCATGATACCAATCAGAGTTGCCATTTGCACACCATCCTTAGCACCATGGCTTGCTAGATAGCTCTTGAAAGACAAAGACACTAGATACCTCATGAGATCAACATTATAAGCAAGGTTCTAGTATCACTTGTCAAGACAAACAAGGCTTATCTAGCTATCCTATGCATGCTAGTTTTTCATTTCATCATTCAATTCTATAACTAGCGTACACCACACAAGCATGTATTAGAGAAGAAAACTTGTGCCATGCAAGCAAACATATGTAATGCACATTCAAATGCAACATACAAGTTTATGAGCTTGCTCCCCTTACTTGTTTGCTTCAAATTTTAATTGATCCCCTTCTTTTGGCATATCTATCTTATCTTTGTTTCTCTCCCCCTTTGTCATCAATGACCACAAAAGGTGAGCTTAAATTTTAGATAGCTTAGTATGAAACCATATGAAGTGAGGATCATTTTCCCAAATTTGGTTCAATCTAGATTACTTGCCTAAGATGTTTAACTTGATTTGATTCAAGGACAAGCTTCTTCACACCTCCAAACAAGGGTTATCTTGTACCATGTTGAGTTAAACACTTATAGCTCATTTTCTAGATCAAACACTAGGTTTGCAAGCCCATAAACATGCCATATGCTACCACTAGATCATTTCAAACATAGAAGCAATAGTGGTACCATATAAGCATCAAATTCATTTCATTTTCATGAATGAGCCTATAAAATATGAGGAATGACTATATGCACTAAACAAGTCCTTAGCAAAGAATGAGTGACATGTCAACCAACTTAACCTTGCTTTGCTCAAAGGAGAGGCATGTCATATAATGGGGGTGCATCAACACATATTTGAGAAGTCAAGTATGTTCAATTCATTTCTTAGCTTGCAAAACCTCTTCTCATCAAGTGGCTTGGTGAATATGTCGGCAAGTTGATCATCGGTGCCCACACTCTCAATACAAATGTCCCCTTTTTGTTGATGATCTCTTATGAAATGGTGATGGACATCTATATGTTTGTTCTTGCATGTTGAACCAGATTGTTGGTGAGCTTGATTGCACTCTCATTGTCACATAGCAATGGCACTTGCTTGAACTTGATTCCAAAATCATTCAATGTGGCCTTCATCCAAAGTAATTGAGCACAAGAACTACCGGCCGAAATGTACTCTGCTTCGGTGGTTGAAAGTGCTACAGTATTTTGCTTCTTTGATGACCAAGACATAAGTGATCTTCCCAATAATTGACATATGCCCAAAGTGCTTTTCCTTTCAACTTTGCATCCCACATAGTCTAAATTGGAATATCCAATAAGCTCAAACCTCGCACCTTTGGGATACCACAATCCAACATTTTGTGTATGCTTCAAGTACCTCAATATTTTCTTTGTTGCCTTCAAATGACTTTCTCTTGGTGAGGCTTGAAATCTAGCACACATGCATACACTAAACATCACATCCGGCCTCGATGTGGTCACATAGAGTAGGCTTCCAATCATAGAATGATACATCTTTTGATCCACCATATTTCCACTTGCATCACTATCCAAGTTTCCATTTATCCCCATTGGTGTACTAATTGACTTTGCATCATCCATTTCAAATTTCTTGAGCATGTCTTTGATGTACTTGCCTTGACTCACAAATGTACTATTCTTCAATTGCTTGATTTGAAGACCAAGGAAGTAACTAAGCTCTTCAATCATGGATATCTCAAACTCATTACCCATCATCTTTCTAAACTCCTCAAAATCTTAATTGGTTGATCCAAATATGATGTCATCAACATAGATTTGTAACACAAACAAGTCATTGCCTATCTTCTTGGTGAAGACAGTGGTGTTAACCTTACCCATCTTGAATCCTTTAGAGAGCAAGAAATCTTTCAATCTCTCATACCATGCTATAGGTGCTTGCTTCAAACCATACAAGGCTTTCTTCAACTTGTACACATGGTTGGGCCTCTTCTCATCTTCAAAACCGGGAGGTTGCTCCACATAGTCTTCTTCATTGATGTAGCCATTGAGAAATGCATTTTTCACATCCATTTGATAGAGCTTGATGTTGTGGGCACAAGCATAGGCTAACAAGATTCTAATTGCTTCTAATCTTGCAACCGGGGCATATGTTTCACTAAAGTCAAGACCTTCAACTTGAGTGTATCCTGGAGCCACTAATCTTACTTTGTTCCTTACAACTATCCCATCTTGATCTTACTTGTTGCAAAAGACCCATCTAGTTCCAATCACATTGTGTCCCTTAGGCCTCTCAACTAACTCCCATACTTGATTTTTTGTGAAGTTGTATAGCTCCTCATGCATGGCATTTACCCAATCAACATCCCTCAAAGCTTCTTCTATCTTCTTTGGTTCGATAAATGATACAAATGAGAAATGCTCACAAAATGATGCCAATCTAGATCTTGTTTGCACACCTCTAGAAATATCACCAATAATTTTGTCCAATGGATGATCTCTTGCAATGTTGGTCGGTTGGAGAACTTGAACTTGATTGCTTGTACTTGGTTGGTCATTTGGTTGAGATGATGTACTAGCCACTTGTTGATCTTGCACTTGAGACGATGAACTAGCTTGATTTTGATCATGATAATCACTAGCTTGCATGTTGGAGTTAGAGAGCACTTGATCTTTGTCATCTTCAACTTCAATCGCTTCTCTAGGCCTTATGTCACCAACATCCATCTTCTTCATTGCATTAGCCAATTGAGTGCCTCTCACATCATCTAGATTCTCATCTTCCTCTTAGGAACCATTAGTTTCATCAAATTCCACATCATAAACTTCCTCAAGAGTACCACTTGCTAAATTCCAAACTCTATAAGCCTTGCTAGTAGTGGAGTAACCAAGCAAGAAAACTTCATCACATTTCTTCTCAAACTTGCTCAATCCAGTGCATTTCTTCAATATGTAGCATTTGCATCCAAAAACCCAAAAGTATGCAATATTTGGCTTTCTTCCATTCAATATCTCATATGACGTCTTCTCCAGCATAGGATGACAATAGATGCAGTTGCTATAGTAGCAAGTTGTATTGATTGCTTCACCCCAAAATGAATGACTAACATTGTACTCACTTAGCATTGATCTTGCCATGTCAACCAAAGTTCTATTCTTCCTCTCAACAAGGCCATTTGATTGTGGAGTGTACTTGGCCGAGAATTGATACCTAATTCCAAACTCATCACATAGCTCATCAACTCTTGTGTTCTTGAATTCACTTCCATTGTCACTTCTTACTTTCTTGATTGTTGTTTCAAACTCATTGTGAATTCTCTTGATGAATGTATTGAAGGATGCAAATGCATAACTCTTGTCAACTAGAAAGAACACCCATGTATATCTCAAGAAATCATCCACTATCACAAATCCATACTTGTTGCCACCAATACTTGTATATGTAGTTGGCCCAAACAAATCCATATGCAACAACTCAAATGCCTTGGATGTGCTCATCATGCTCTTCTTAGGATGAGTGTTACCAACTTGCTTTCTGGCTTGACATGCACTACATAGCTTATCCTTCTCAAATGTGACATCTTTCAAGCCTCTCACTAGATCATGCTTTATCAATCTATTCAATTGCTTCATTCCAACATGACCAATCCTTCTATGCCATAACCAACCCATACTAGATTTGGTGAACAAACTTGTTGACAATTGAGCTTCATTAGCATTGAAATCAACCAAGTATAGATTCTCATAACTAAAGCCTTTGAAGATCAAATTAGAGCCATCTACACTTATGATCTCTACATCATCAACTCCAAATATGCACTTAAAACCAAGATCACAAAGTTGAGCTACCAACAATAGGTTGAAGTTTAAGCTCTCTACTAGTAGCACATTGGAAATGCTCAAGTCATTGGATATTGCAATCTTACCAAGCCCTTTGACCTTGCCTTTGCCATTATCACCAAATGTTATACTATGAATCCCATTGTCATCATTTGACTTGATTGAATTGAACATTCTTGAATCACCGGTCATGTGTTGTGTGCACCCATTATCAAGCACCCAATGTCTTCCTTTGGCTTTATAGTTTACCTACAAAAGGAAATCAATTCTTTTTAGGTACCCAAACTTGCTTGGGTCCTTGAAGATTAGTTACTAAGGTCTTTGATACCCAAATGACTTTCTTCTTTGAGCCCACAATTGGTGTACCAATGAACTTAGCCTTCACACCATTGGTACCCTTAGTAAGCAAATAACAAGAATCAAACTTAATTGAAGATACATTAGCATTCTTGTTCTTATTCTTGCAATATTGCTCTATGTGCCCAACTTGCTTGCATCTATT